>NC_048224.1:12584391-12666554 GCF_002007445.2 Ailuropoda melanoleuca
GGTTGTGAGATGGAGCCCTGCGTTGGGCTCTGTGCTCAGTGGGGAGTCTGATTGAGATTCTCTCTCTCTCCCGCTCCCCCCTTCTAAAATAAATAAATCTTAAAAATAAATAAAATAACCCTTTTGCCATTTCACATTATAATTAAAACTTGATTTTCAAATATAAGAGATTATGTAACAAATGAAATTATGTTTCCACCAAGTCTCTAAGAGACTGAGTCTTTGAGAAACCTTGTATCTCAAAGTATGTACCTTTTATAGGGAGTTTACAAGATTAACAGGGACATTCAAATGACCGTGAGGAAAGAACAAATACCTATTGTTTACAAAAAGCACTTCAAAAAAAAAGGTATTATTAGCTTTATTACCATATTTTCTTGATTTTAAGATGCACATTTTCACATATTTTGACATTTCTGAGATGGGAATATGGATTATATTCAACATGCATGTTTAAGTAGTGTCTCTTTGTTTTCCTTCCCCTCTTCTTTCCTCCTCCTCCCTCCCCCAAATCCAACAAACAAGCCAAGAGCTCTTATTAAATTGTTGTCTTACTATCAGGGGACTAGGGTGATATTTTCTAGTTCCTCACTCCTGTCCCCTGGAGATACCCCTTGTGCTTATTAGCTGTGTGAAGAGAAGTCATCTACTTAAAATTTCCTATTGTGGGTTAAACATCTTCCTTAGAGGATTCTATGAACTCTGGAATCACCCATCTATAAGACATATCTAGACTATTTCTGTCACTCGACGCCCTTTTCTCTGCAAACCGAGTCTCATCTGGACAATTTACACATGTGCGTGTCCTTTTGCTGTCCAACTGTCCTCATGGTCCTTCATGATTGCAGCAAGGGATTAATTTTTAACGACCCCAGCCTGCTTTTTATGATGGTTGGTATTATTATTTTTTTATGTACAAATGGTCTTCTAATTCAATTACAAACAGAAGTACAGGCACTTTGTTTGGTAGATGGCTTTATTTAATCCCCTTGAAGCAGAATATGAATATTAAAAAAATAGGAAATGAAGTTGTTTTCTGAGAATTGTGAATGTAAATTCATGAATGAAAGGGGCTCATATCTAGAATCACATGGAGGTTGGGCAAATCATGTCTTATCCCAGTATTTAATTCCTGCCTGCCCTCCAAGTTTTAAAAACTGGATATGATCTGGTGGGAATGTACAGACTGGACAGATGCAAGGAATTTTAAAAGTGATCAGGTGTCATAAAAGAACACATTGCCTGAGGGGGTGGGTATGTGGAGGGGAGAGGATGTTGGTAGGTAACCCAGCCCCAGCTGGTTTGCTGAAGGTAGGAGGGGGCTTAGGGGAGGACTAAAAAGGGGAGGGTCAGCGGCTCAGGACNATCAGGTGTCATAAAAGAACACATTGCCTGAAGGGGTGGGGTATGTGGAGGGGAGAGGATGTTGGTAGGTAACCCAGCCCCAGCTGGTTTGCTGAAGGTAGGAGGGGGCTTAGGGGAGGACTAAAAAGGGGAGGGTCAGCGGCTCAGGACCAGAAACGCCCTGGCTCTATGCCAGCATAGTATTTGCAGTCTGTGGGGGGGTCATTTTAACGGAGTCAACAATTTTTCTTCCGGATCACTGATGGACCCTCAGCAGCCCTTTCCTCCACCAGCTGGTCCCCACACTGCCTGCTGTCCTCCCCCCATGCTCTTTTTCTTACCCTTCCTTTTCATCTTCAACTCTTTTCTCACTTCTTTGGGTCTCTACACAAGAAGGACTGAAATCCAACTTTCCCAGTAAAGCTCTCATTGTAGAGACCACATTGTCTTGATGTACTGAAACTCACAGGATGTGAAGATTTGCATAGTTCTTGGTCCTCTGTGCCACTTTTTAGCTCCCTCCCTCTCTCTGTGTCTCTGTCTCACTCCCCCTGTCCCCTTCCCTCCTCCCCTCAGTGGCCCGTAGAGGTCACTTCCGTGGCTCACATGAAGGGATGCAGAGAGCACAGTTTGGAGAACAAATGTGTTTGACACCTGCCTCCATTTCTCAGAGACTATAAGACCATGCTGAGTGCTTGTGAGGATTCCCTGATTCATTGTGAAGAGCGTCTAGCTAGGGCCTGGCCTTTGCAAGCATGCCATGTATTTCTTCAGTTCACTTTCTTACCCGCCCATCCCCATTCTTGATTCTACCATCTGCACAATTCCTAGAAAGTCTTTTAATTTCTGAGAACTAGATTTTTTCATCTGGCTCACAAACTGGTAAGGTATTTCAATTTCATCTAAATTAATGGCCCTTCTGATTTCTTGACTTCACAATTCTTTATTATCCTCTATCTTAATTACCTTCATCTTGGACAGCTTCATCCTTTACAGGACTTTGAACTTCAGCTCTTTTTTTGACTATCTCCATGTAGACTTGAACCACCTCTCTGCTACACTAGATGTATAGAATTGCCACTTATGATGGTGTTATTTGTTTTTAATGAGGACTGAGTAGGGACAAAAACAGGCCACTATGTGCAGTACAGAATATCATTTCATTGAAAAAAATCACTTCAAACTTGATATTGAGGGCCCATATATCATGTTGCTTAATATTTCTTATTTTGACATTTACCTGGTAAATGAATCTCAGAGCATGAGACCAGGAAAATGCTTGTCTCTTCTACAATTTGGTCAATGTCTTTTAAGCGGAGAATGGAACTTAAGAAATCTTCAGTTTTTCCCACTTTGCCTTGGCTGTTAGAAAGCTCAGGGCCTGCCTTTCTTTCTTCCTTCCTTACTTTTCTTCCTTCTTTCCTTTTCTCCCTTCCTTTGCCCTCCCTCCTTCCCTCCCTCCTTTTTCTTTTCTTCTCTTTTCTTTTCTTTCTTCTCTCTTATAAAATTATAACTTTTTTCTTTAATTCTTCTAGTATAAGTATTCTTTTCTTTTTACTACTTAAAGTTTGGAGTTTTATTGTATCTGGATTTTCCAGTGCCATTTTTTTTTTTAATTTGGTAAAAAACACAGTCTAGGATTATATTGGCCTGATTGGCTTCCTTGACCACCCAGCAGGAGGAGCCAATGGGTGATGAGGCAGCAGGTCTGTGATGGAGATGGAAGAGTCTTCCTAGTAGTTTTCCAGCAGAGTCTCTGCAGAGTGTTAAGACACCTCCCCAGGACTGCCACGGAGGCTTTGAGACTGCTGTGAGCACAGCCTATGAACACGCTCTATCTTAAATATTGGGTTTTATGGCTAAAAGAAATCTGCTAGACACTGTGTTTTCTTCAAGTATGCCAGGACATTCTTACCCCAGAAGAAGTAAGTTATTTGGGGGAATCCCTCAGGAATCCAAGATCTTTAAAATTAATTAACACATTTTTACAATAACACTTTCTATGTATTTACTTATCATGAGGCATTGTGCTGGACTTTGATAGGCATTAGTTCATTAGATTCTCACCACAACGCTGTGAGATAGGTATTATTGGTAGCTGCATTTTACAAACCAGGATGCCAGCTCTTAGAAAAGGTTTACCCTAAATCACACAGTAAGAGCTGGGCCTGCCCTGAATCATCCAATTGAAACTTCATCCCCCAGCTACATTAGGATCTCTCAGGTGGAATGAAACAGACGGACTCTCCAAAGAACCTTCCATTCCGGGAGCCAGTAAGGCCCTGTAGGGTTCACCTGAGCAGTTCTGCAACGTGGTGAACCATTTAAACCCAGTGGACTTCAGACTCCTACCATTCCTTAACTGGACATTACAGGGACTCTGAGGACCTTGGCATTGACCCATGAGCCAAAGAACCAAGCAAAGGACATTAAATGGCTGGCATATGCCTGATTATATGAATTCCAGTCATCAGCTATAGCAAGTATATTTATGTATTTTAGTCCAGCTGCCCAGAGAGAAGACCATTCAAGTTCTCCTTGTCATATCTCAAGAAGTGTGAGTAAAAATCAAGTCCGTTGTTTTTCTTTTTTTCTTTAAATTCAATTTAGTTAATATATAGTGTATTATTAGTTTCAGGGGTAGAATTTAGTGATTCACCAATTGCATGTAACACCCAGTGCTCAGTACATCACGTGCCCTCCTTAATGCCCCTCATCCAATTACCCCATCCCCCTACCTACCTCCCCTCCAGCCACCCTCAGTTTTTTTCCTGTAGTTAAGAGTCCCTCAAGTCCATTGTTTTCTATGCCTTTTTTAAAACTCATCCACCACTCTTATTGCTCCTTCCATCTGAAATATTCCCTCCCTGCTAATTCATAAGTTGAGCCATTTATGAGCTATTTCGAAACTTGAAAAAAAAATGCGTTCTTGAAGCATGTCCCCAAATAAATTTGAAATCAAATCAGTCTGAACAATTGTAGTGGTGCAAATGTCATTGGCTTCTCAATTACATTTGATTCATAGACCTTTTATTTCCCCAACTGAATTTTAAAAATGATTTTTAATTTGGCAGACATAATATTATCTTAAAATTTATACAGTTGTTTATAATACAAAGAAAACCAAGTTGTTTATAATACAAAAACTTCCAGTAGTGAGAAAAAAAAATCTCAAACCATCAATATGCCAAATATTTATCTTTCTTCTGAAATAAAATTATTGATTTCCAAATAAAGAAGTCATTTAAGGCCAAGATATGCCATTCAAATTTTAATTGTTTTTTTCTTGGTAAACTTAGGATAAAAGAATCTAGGCATTGTCCTTGTTTAATTAACAGATTATCATCAAATTGGGATTACAGATTGTTTTTGTGATTTTATTTTGAATCAGATTATGACTGAATTTTTCACTGAGGTAAAATTTACAGAGGATGAAATGCGCTTATTTTAAGTTTGTCATTCACTGAGTTTTGATAACCTGGTAACCTCCACCCCAACTGAGATATAGAACATTCTGTCATCCCAGAAAGTACTCTTGTATTCCTTTCCCCTCTTCCTAGGCAAATACTACTCTGATTTTTATTACTATAGATGAGTTTTACCAGTTATAGAACTTTATATAAAAGTACTCATACAGTACATACATTTTGTAACTGGGTTCTTTTGCTCAATATGTTTTTGAGATTATCCATGTTGCTGGTGTATCAGTGGTTAATTCGTTTTTGTTGATGAGTATATTCCATTGCAAGAATATATATCAGTTCCCTTGTTGATGGACAGATGAATGGTTTATAGTGTTTGGCTCTTGTGAATAAAGAAACAAACATTCTTGTACAAGTCTTTTCATGGACGTATGTTTTAATTTTTTGGGAACCGTATACTTTTTCATTACCCTTGACTTAAATGTTTATAAATATTTAAATTCTACTTAAGACCATTCGTTAAACATATATTTAGCAAGTGCCCACTCTGAGACAGTCAGCGTGCTAAATGCTGAGGATACAACAGTGAGCCAAGCGGGCAAAATCTCTATTCTTGGAGAGGTCGTTTTCTGGCAAGGACATTAAATACAAGCAAGATAAATAAGTACAAAATGTACATTATGGTATATGTCAATAAGTGTTATGGAGTAAAATAAGGCAGAGAAGGGGCATGGGGTCTTGGGGTAGCCAGGGACGCCATCACTGAGAGGGTGGCATTTGAGCAAAGACCTGGCCTAACTGAGGGGCTGTTGTCTGGATATCTGGGGGAAGAGCATTCCAGGTAAAGGAAGAGCAAGGCAAAGCTCTTGAGGTTTCCCTGGTTTGTTCAATGTGGATAGGTGAAGCCAGCTTTGCAGGATCAGTGAGAGGTGACGGGTTGTGGAAAGGGCTTTTATGGAGGGCGATATGTCAGCTATCAACCCATTGCCTCTCAGCTCTCAATTCACGTTTTTTGCCTGCTCTGTGAAATTAGATCTGGGTCCTATAATTTTTTTTTTTCCTTTGCCAGCTCACACTAAAGCTTTGTCAATAAAGGACACTGAACAGGATTTGAATTATAGTGACAGGCAAGTTTGGGGAAGAGATATGTAGTTGCTCTCAGCAGTATGCAGCAAAGAGGAAAAAATATGAATTACGTAGCCAGGTTTTTACAAAGCTAATATTCAAGCTAGAGGACTGTCCTTTATGTTGAAGTTATGCCCTTCATACTATCCTTGTGTCAATATGCTCCGTCTTTTTTGAAATTATAGTAATAATAGATGTAGGGTTTTCTGAACTCTTTGATAAAATTTGAAAAATCAGGAGCTCTATATCTGTACCCCCAGACATGAAGGATTATAGTCCTCCATAAAACCCCAAAGTCTAAAAAAAAATAGTGCATATAGCTGTTAGTGCAATGTCTTTTGGAGAAGTATGCTTTAATATGTTTTTGTTCATTTGGGACTTCACTAATCGCTCAGCCCTTGCGCTTGAGGAGTTCATGGCATCCTAAATTCTTGTTCAGAAATTTCCACTTGTATTAAATGTTGGAACAGAAATGCAGATCTGGCTTGGGTTCTGTTCCTACGATTTTAAGATAATGTAGTGGGGGTGAAATGGCTTTTCTAATCATTTGACATTACACAGTTGTTACATTGGATTATTTGGGGGAAGGGGCAAATGCTACACAGATGCAAGTAACCAGGGATGTGAGAAAACAGAGAAGGATTCAGAAGATAAGAAACAGAGCTTTTCTGTCTCTTTTGCGAAACCACTGACCTATCTGTTCCTTTAATACTGGGCGTTGCTTCTATGTCCCTGAGAGAAGTTTCTTGTAGACTTGAGTGTTAGGAAAAATTTTGTGTGCCCCGAAGAATAGACTGCTTTCTTGTATCAGATAATGTGAAGCCCACAATGTATACTGTTTCTTTTTTTCTTTTTTTTTTTTTTTTTAAGATTTTATTTATTTATTTGACAGAGAGAGAGACAGCCAGCGAGAGAGGGAACACAAGCAGGGGGAGTGGGAGAGGAAGAAGCAGGCTCATGGCAGAGGAGCTTGATGTGGGGCTCGATCCCCGAACGCCGGGATCACACCCTGAGCGGAAGGCAGACACTTAACCACTGTGCCACCCAGGCGCCCCCTGTTTCTTTTTTATTAGCCTTAGCTGCCAAGAAGTTCCATGTAGCTCTTGGTTGCATTAACCTATCTTTCTCAGTGGTTGCTGATATAAATCTCTTCCTCCTCTCTCTGACTCTTTTTTCAGATTTTTAAAAACTGCCCTTACGTAGATGTGTTTTTGAGGTCTCGATTACTTATGGAGAGGTAAAAAATAATGAATACATCACCATTGGATAGAAGGATCCATATTGCGCAGAAAAACTTAGAGCTTACACAGCAGGCAAAGCACAACACGCATTTTGCTACTCCCGTGTCAGCCCTGCACACCATCCTAATCCCTGTTCATTTATCTTGAGTAATTCCTTTTTTCACTTCATGCCAGTAAACAAGTAGCCTAATTTGTTTAGAACAAATAGATGGTGAATTCATGAGGCCTGCACTAATGATCTGGTCATTTCATGTTTGGGTGGAAGAAGGTCCCAACCTGGGTTGCCTGCAAGGCTTGATCCTAGCTTTGAATCGGATTTCCAAAGACTTTTGTTTTTCAATGGGAAGCTGCAGTTCAAATTTGTCAGCTGTCAGCGATTCCCTTGTGACAGCCATGCTTGTGTGGGATCAGATTGTGTTATAATCCCTGGCGTTGTTATTTAAATTATTCAGAACAAAGGGATTTTTCTGAATTTAGGTGTAAGTTAACTTGGTAACACCTCATTTTTTGTGCGTACAGAGGAGGTTTAAATTGTAGATTTGCTGAAAATGTTATGCTAACACTCAGGGGAGCGGGTTCAAAGTTTGGCTCGTTCATATTCTCTGTTCGGTGACGGGTGCAGGTTATTGCTTCTCTATGCTTCCGCTTCTTGTCTATAAAATGGGCAAAATGGGGGTAATTGGGTATAGAATAAATGATATATTGTAATGTAGGTAAAGTATTGTATACAAATTATTTGTATATACATAGTGTATATGAAGTATTGAGTGTAAATGATATACAGTACTGTATGTAAAGGACTTACGAGGGCCCCACGGAGAGTTATCTATTATTACTATTTAAGAACTATAGAAATATAATTATAGATAATAAGAATGACAAACAGGTGTTTTATTTTTTATTTTTTTTATTTTTTTTTAAAGATTTTATTTATTTATTTGACAGAGATAGAGACAGCCAGCGAGAGAGGGAACACAAGCAGGGGGAGTGGGAGAGGAAGAAGCAGGCTCATAGCAGAGGAGCCTGATGTGGGGCTCGATCCCATAATGCCGGGATCACACCCTGAGCCGAAGGCAGACGCTTAACCGCTGTGCCACCCAGGTGCCCCCAAACAGGTGTTTTAAGCACTTTCTAAATACGTTACATACAATTTCACTTAAAGGGCAGTAGGTGAGATCAAAAAAATGTTAAAATCTTCTAACCACAAAAGATTCTTCTTTAAATTGCTACACACTTCAGGTTCTTGCAGTCCACAGAANAACAGGTGTTTTAAACACTTTCTAAATACGTTACAGACAATTTCACTTAAAGGGCAGTAGGTGAGATCAAAAAAATGTTAAAATCTTCTAACCACAAAAGATTCTTCTTTAAATTGCTACACACTTCAGGTTCTTGCAGTCCACAGAATCGGATCCACGCATCCTTGTGTTCCCTACTCGACCGGAGTACTTATTGATCAGCAGATGTTCAATAGAACGTTGGCCTGGAATGATCTGCATTCTGACTAGCAGCTCTTCACAGGCTATATTTATTTGAGTGCCAAGGATGCCCCAGGCACTGGGGATACAAAGATAAATAAAACATGGATTCTACGTGCAAGGGAAGCACAGTCTAGTGGGGAAGGCAGACGTGGAAAGAGACAGCTGCATCCCTAGCCAAGTAGCATGTGTGAAAATGTGTAGGGCCTAGCGGGCCCCAAGTGAGTGCTGAGACCCCAGGGGCAGGGTGGGTGTCAGAGGAGGTTTTCTAGGTAATGCAGTCTTGCATCTGCTCTGTTTGGGGATTAGTGCTAAAGGCAGCAAGTAAAGCAAGAAAAAACCAAACAAATGTTAGGGCCAGAGTACTGTTAAAAAAAAAATCTCTTAATTGCCCATTAAGTATGGGTAGAATAAATTCTGTACAGATACATATCTGTACACATGTGAAATGTCTCTGGTAATGTAAAGTATATTACAGTAAGTATACAAGCAATATTTTTTCAGTATTTTAGTTTAAAAAAAGTGTTATCTTGCTGAGGTTATAACATTAAATTCAGTTAACTTAAATATGATAGATTCTGTTCACATTGGCTAATGAACATTGCACTGTTACTACATTTATAACACTAGTTGACAAATGTTTCATTAGAGAGGTAAAGCAACATTGGAAAAAAAAGATTTATGTCTATTCTTTTTTTAGAAGAGATTGATTTACTTATTTTAATGAGAGAGAGAGAATGTGTGCACAAGAGCAGGGCGAGGGGCAGAGGCAGGGGGAGAGAGAATCCTGAAGGAGACTCCCTGCTGAGTGTGGAGCCCGACTTGGGGCTCCATCCCAGGACCCTGAGATCATGACCTGAGCCGAAATCAAGAGTTGGCCATATGACTGACTGAGCCACCCAGGTGCCCCGATTTATGTCTGTTCCTAAAATGGAATGCGTTATAAAATAGTTGTGAATATGAGTGACAATAAAATGTACTCACCAACGTATAGCCTATAGCATAAAAATGTGTCTATTTTTGGGCTATAGACTTTCTGTCAAGCAACCACGCAAACATCTTTATCCCTCTATGTCTGGAATGTTATGACTCTAAGAAGACATAAACATAGCAGGCACCAGTCTAAACTGTGAAGACCAAAACACTGATGTGATATTTCATCAACAATCAAGGATATTTAAAGTGAATGTTTCTATGGATGTAGACACACAAAATTCTTAAAAGGGTTGTTGTGGGGAAAAAGAAGAGCTGATACATGTGAACAAATTTAAAAAGCAGTTGGCTAAACTTACCAGTAGGTTATTTTCTCAGAGAAGAGGCCCAAAGTCTAAATCTTAATAAAACCTTCTTCTCTCATAGGATCAATGTTATAATATAAGGTTATGCTTCTGAGTAAGGGCCTGGTTCTCAATTTTTTGTAAGAATGCTCCACCGAGATTATATAAATAAATGCCTGTACGTTATTAAGACTTTTAAATAATTAAAAATCAATTAGGCAGGCATCAGAGTAATGGTTTAAAATTATATTTAATATGATACAGTAGTATAAGGTATTATTCAATGATCTCATCTTCTTTCTCCATAATTTAGTTTATATTGGAACAAATGACAAATTCAAAGAATTCTTGTACTAAGAACATTTTTAAAACACAAAGAAAAATTGAGGAAATAGATCATCTGAATTGTTCTAGATTCATTCATTACCTAGACTCAACAGTTTTTTAAATGTAAAAAGCATTACGTACAAGCAATTATACCTCCTTATAAGTATGCATATATTTTAATTATACCTTTATTAAAGTATAATTTACATATCATAAAATTCACCTGTGTTAAGAGCGTAAGTCAATGATTTTTCACCATTTATAAGTTGTGCAGCCATAACCAAAAGCCAGTTTTAAAACATATCCATCATTCTCCCCGAGGTCCCTTGAGTGATTTTCATTGTGTTCAAGCTTCTTTGCATTTCCATGTATATTTTAGGATCAGCTTGTCAGTTTCTTAAAAAAAAAAATCATGTTGGGATTTTGCTGACTCTGGAAATCAATATGGGAAGATTGTCATCTTAACAAGTGTTTTCTCATTGCTGTTGTAACAAAAGACCACAAGCTTAGTGGCTTAAAACAACACAAACTTATTATCTTATAGTTCTGGAGGCAAGAAGTCCAAAATCTGTCTTACTGGGCTAATGTCAAGGTGGTGGCAGTTGTAGTTCCCTGGGCGTCAGGACCAGTTGTAGAATCTGGTGGCTGGGACCGATGGTCACAGAGGACATTGGAGAAACTCAGTATGTGGCAACAGGAAGGCAAATCAAAACCCTGGGGCATGTAGGAACAGGGACTGTTGGGAGATCCAGGCAGGTAGTCGGCTGGGGAGGCACCTGGGCTCTCACCCCACCCACTGCTATCTGGGGAGAAGACCCCTCTGATGAGTAATGCAGAGGCCTGGGACGAGTCAGGGCATTATAGTATTAAGCATAATCATTAAAAACAAAGTTGTTTGATGGGTGCCTGGGTGGCTCAGTCAGTTAAGCATCTGCCTTCAGCTCAGGTCATGATCGCAGAGTTCTGGGATCGAGCCCCACGTCGGGCTCCCTGCTCGGCAGCAAGTCTGCTTCTCCCTCTGCCCTTCCTCCTGCTTGTGCTCTCTCTCAAATAAAAACAAAACAAAACAAAACAAAACAAAACAAAAACAAAACAAAACAAAACAACACCAAAGTTTTTGAAATCAGAAAGCTTCAAGAGATAGTATGTTCCCAGCGGGCAGCCTTGGATGGTGGAATCAGATAGCTGTTTTATTTAAGAAGAATGTATTAATGAAGTAACAGATGTAGCTCTCAACACCAAGTAAACGATCCCAACCTTATTTTGTATTATATTCCCACTCGTACCAGGAGCCTCATCTAACACCTGGAGGGTATGTAGAGTAAACCAGCATTTCCCATAGAAAAGTCAACCCTTCCTTGAATTCCATTTTTCTTTCTTTGAACTTGACTACAATTTCACATTGCAGTTTTGAAAAGCTTCTAAGTGTTCAATGTAAACAAACAAAAAGGCCAGAGAAAGCTGACTTTTTTCCTAATCCTCATGAGTTCTTAAGACTCTCTGTTTTAGTCTCTGTGATAAGAGAGAGAGATTTACTCTATTTTTTTTTTTTAATGGAAAGCCATAAATTTTTTTCCCAGTTGAAATTATTGTATTCTATGATGTGGAACTTGGGGCTTTAAGTACCCATTGGTCTTGGCAGTGACATTAACCTAAGTTACGTTCAGAAGAGAATCTTTACCTGATAGGAGGAGGAATGAGCATCTATCAGGTACAAATTCTTGGAGGCAACTCAGTTCTATTCTGAGGATTTTAATTCTCCCCTAGTAATGCTGAGGGGTAAAGGATATAATGCAGCACTCAAGCTCTAAAATAGTCTGACTGGACTCCGTGTGCTTGCCCAATACCCCAAATCACTGCCTCCAGTGTCCATTAGCGTCCTAGTTCACGAGCAATATTTATTGCCTGCATTAAGGGTAACTGTGGAACTGTCTCTGTAGATCAGCACTTCTAAAACTTTTTGGAGTCAGGAACTGCTTTGAACATTTGCCCAAAACTGTAGACTCCAACTCCAGACAAAAATTCTATAAACTTGTACATACACTGTTCTTCAGTTAATATAATTTATTGCACTGGAAATTGATTTCCTTCACCTAGAATAGAAAAATGTTTCCCAAAAAGAATTATATCTCCCATTCTCATTTTTTCATATAAATGAGAATTGAATCCTTGCTTTAAAAAAAGTTTAAAAATTCAAACAAAATTAAAAGGAAAATTTAATTCTAATGGCTTGTTTCAGGATCAAGGAGGTTGTCTTTGGTCTGTACAAGAACTTGGAAATGGTGTAATGTTCTTGAATATGTATGAGTTTGCCCCAGTTGCTTTCTAATGTTTTACATTAATAGCTGAAAAATTTTAGAAATGTCGATGGTGTCAGTAGCTCCCTTTGCCACACAAGGACAGGCTTATTTCTGCGTCCTCTCGGGCACCCAGGAACCAGTTAGAATAAAGACAAGGGCCCAGGTGTTATTCCTTAGAGTGAGGGGGTCTTGGCATGGGGACGTCTAGCTCCAGTGGTCTGGAATGCACATAGGATAGGTTCCTCTGGGTCACTGTCACTTGGTCCTTCCTTAAATCTTATTTATTCTAGAGAATCATTAACGCCTTGTCCCTTACAAGGAGGGCATAGGCTATTTGCATGACAAGGCATGTGTAAAGTAGGATGGGGGTTCATGTTCTAGTAAGAATAGAAGCCAAAAGAGAAGGGGGAAAAATGCAGCTTTTTCTCTCATGGGCTCCCTCTGTTTCCCTGTCTGGTCTTTATTATTGATGCTATCTATCTCATCAAGGAAAGAATGTCTTCTGAATCTGCATTTCAAAATGTTAAGCAAATAATCTAAGCAGAAGTATTTTTCTGCCATATTCGATTGTGTCTTCAGATTTCAGCCTGCACCAAACTCTCTAAGGTTTTATCCTCTCTCCTCTGTTTACAGAAGCACTTCCTCTAGCTTTAAAAGTTAGCTCAGCTTTCTATGTCCAATTTTACCTTCCAGAATAGAAAAAAAAAAAAGCTTTGCCAAAACAGTATTTGTTTTGTTTTTGCCAGCATCCGTAATGGTGACGAAAATTTTGAATGGAAAGATTTCACTCTTGTAAAATCTCTTGTAAAATACTCTTTAGTCTTGTAAAATACTCAAGTAATGCCAAGAAAATCACCTCATGTCCGTTTACACGGAGCAGGCTCTCCTTTTCTCGTTGGGTAGCCGAAATTTCCCCCTGATGTTTCAAATGATGTTTGATGACTCTTCAAAGACCCTCAAGAAAGCCAGTGATCTTCTGTTTAGTAGGAAACATTTCTATGTTGCTCTCCTTTCTTAACACAATTGTTTGAAAATGAGGTGAAAGAAGGCCAGGGCTCTGATGGAATGGAGGACTTGCTTTAAGTAGATGATGACAAAACTTCTGTCAAGTCCGTTGGCAGAGTCTCTGAGCGAAACGCATGCTGATGAGGACAGCGATGAGTCATGATGACATACGGAGCCTCTTTGTTCATCAAAGCCGCAAACCAGATGTGTTACCAAGTCCTGCAAGGACTCCATCTGTGCCCAGAATATCAAGATTATCCTCGTGGGGAAGTTTTCTTGGCAAGGAAACTTGTCACCATTTCGGAGACAGTGAGAGCCTTTGAAGTTTCAAAACAGGGCTCAGGAAAGAGGAATTCTTCTTTGAAGGCCCCCAGCAGCTAAACGTCCGTGTGGAATGCGGTGGGAAGGTGAGAAATGCAGGGGTCTCATCCACTGGCATGCTGAAAGAAAAAGAACGGGTAGCTGCCAAGCCTTCTATGATGGGCTTAGAAATAGGAGAATTGGGGATGGATTATGTCACTTGAATAAGATCCTGCCTCAGATTTCTTCCTCTGTTTCAAGTGACATCCTGGCTTGACTGTTCCCGAGGCACACGGATTCACCAAGGCTTCTCCTTTGCCTGGTAAATGATAAACAATGTTATTCAGTGCCTCAAACAAGGTTTAGTGTTAAAAATTGCAAGATTTAGTTGAATCCCAACTTTTTTCTTACGACAACGACAATCCTCACTGTCTGCTAGTGGAGAGGTCTCCCTTCAGTGTTGTTAGCTTCAGCAAATTTACTTGTGAAAGCCAACTCGAAGGACACGTTAGGGTTACTATACTTCCTTTTCTTGAATATTTTCCAGTTCTGCCACCGTGCTCATAAATGTAGAAAGATGTCTGTAACCGTAATTGCCAGAGCATGTCCACTCACATTTATTTAGAATGAGCAATATTTCGACTTCTAAATTGACATTAAAGTGTATTTTTTATTTTTATTTTATTTTATTTTATTTTTTAATTTTATTATTATTTTTTTATTCGACAGAGATAGAGACAGCCAGCGAGAGAGGGAACACAAGCAGGGGGAGTGGGAGAGGAAGAAAGGCTCATAGCGGAGGAGCCTGATGTGGGGCTCGATCCCATAATGCTGGGATCACGCCCTGAGCCGAAGGCAGACGCTTAACCGCTGTGCCACCCAGGCGCCCCTAAAGTGTATTTTTTAAAAGATTTATTTATTTGAGAGAGAGCATGCATGAGCAGGGGGAGGGCAGGGGGAGAAAATATCAAGCAGACTCCCAGCTGAGCATAGAGCCCAGCTTGGGGCTCAATCTCAAGACCCTGAGATCATGATCTGAGCTGAAACCAAGAGTCAGATGCTTAACCAACTGAGCCACCCAGGCGCCCTGACACAGTTCTCCCTCTCTCTGTGGGAGCCACAAGGAAAGTTTATTGTTATCTTGAAACACAAAGTGAATCATGTTTCCCTCCACAGTGGTTTCAAG
This sequence comes from Ailuropoda melanoleuca, assembly GCF_002007445.2. Lineage (NCBI taxonomy): Eukaryota > Metazoa > Chordata > Mammalia > Carnivora > Ursidae > Ailuropoda > Ailuropoda melanoleuca. The sequence continues at coordinate 12,599,397 of NC_048224.1, forward strand.
ATTTAGAACCATATTTGTGGTCCACCAAAAATATTGAGTCAATATTTCTGAAATCTTGATGGCACTAAGTCAGTTTGAGCTGCTATTTTAAAGCTGCCAGCTGTTTTCTGATTCATTTTTGAGAAGGACTATTTTCTATGCTAAGAAAAATATTTTCACTTCTCTTTTGCAAAGGTAAAGCCAAAACCTTATTTCAAAGAACTTTGGACAATATGGTAACTAAATATCTCTGAATGTGAAATTGAAATTGACCTTCCTTAGGGTATTCTTATCTGTGAATCTGTGCAGATTTTTATACTATTGTCTGGAAGAAGGGCCTGACACTGAGGGGGAGGAAAACATGATTTTCTCCCTATTATTAGGCCCAGTGAAAGTTGGGGTCCTGCACATTCAACAGGGAAGTCAGAGTCAAAAATTCCTTTGTGGTAAATAAATATATCTTTAAAAAAAAGGGGGTGGGTTGCATGGCACCTGGTTGGCACTGTTGATTAGGCATCTAACTCTTCGTTTTGGCTTAGGTCATGATCTCAGGGTGGTGACACCGAGCCCCACATGGGGCCCCACACTCAGAGCAGAGTCTGCTTGAGATTCTCTCACCTTCTGCCCCTCCCACTTATGCTCTCTCTCTAAAATAAATAAATCTTTAAAAAAAAATTCCTTTGTAGGAGATAAGCTGGAACCTGCCACTAGACCAAGTGTGGGGCAAAGGGTAAGCAAGTAACTGCATTAGGTTTGGCCTATGGATTCTAGAGGTTGTGACCATTTTGATATCTAATTTACCTTTTCTGTATAGAAATTCTCTCGTGATATTTCCTTTACTTTTAGTAAAGTCTTATATATTCTAGAAATTAATTGCAGCTGTGGAATTGCCCAGTGTTTGGTGGGAAGGGGTACGGGGAAAATAGCAGAGGTCAGGATGAGACTGGTTCTGAGATGGCCAGAAGTGACCTGCTGAAGTAAAATAGCAGGTGGGGCACTTGAGTGGCTCAGTCAGTTAAGCATCTGTCTTTGGCTCAGGTCATGATCTTGGGGTTCCTGGTATCGAGTCCAATGTCAAGCTCAGCCTGCTTCTCCCTCTACTCCTCCCCCTCCTCATGCTCTCTTTCTCTCTCTCTCTCTCTCTCAAATAAGTAAATAAAATCTTTAAAAAAAAATGGCAGGCTGAGGAGGTAGTCATCATGTAACCATGACCCACCGAGACAGGATTGTGGGTTATGGAGGCTTTCTGCAGGGCTCTAGGTACACTCAGTGAATGGAGCCTAGAGAAAGAGTGGACTGCCTGTGGTCCCATGGAGTGGGTACTTGGACTCTTGCTTTGGGCATTATAGGGAATAAGGATACACAAGGGCTGAAGTCACTGGGACTTGTAGCATACAAGAGCATAGAACTTCATGACGTACTCAATTTATATCATCAACCTTAGTTTCATCTTATCCTTATTTTTTTCATTACTCATTCCTATAAATTTATGTATATACTTAATTTTTCTGTGTTGTGAATCTATTTTGTACTGAGTCTTGTGCATAACAGCAGTAGGGGCAGATGGCGTTGGCTAGAACTCATGGTCAGAGAGGCCGCTGATGTGTTACGACCCTGCGCCCACCTTGGGATGGGCAGATCTAGGGTGCTCCAGGGAAAAGAGAACAGCATTTATTGCTCTCCCTTTTATGAGCGAGCATGCCAATGCCCTTGTCAGTGCTGGGGACTCTGCAGGCAGTCAGAGTTTAGGTGACTGCTTTCACAGCAACACTGGGAATTCACCTGCATGTCACCTGGCGACCTTGAGATCAGCGGGAAGTTTGAGGCCTTGCTGCAAGGGGAGTTGGAGTTGGATGCAAGTTTCCCATTGGGAGAGGGAGTAGGGCCAGGTCCAGCCAGCTCACCATCTGGTAATCCAGGAGGAGCACCTGAATTTAAAAAAAAATTAATCCTCCTTGTTACTCTACAACATCTTTGGAAATTATCTTAAACCCCTTTTGGAAGAAAGCTGAATATAAAAAATAACTAAAAATAAAATAATAAGGGCTCCTGGGTGGCTCAGTTGGTTAAACGTCTGACCCTTCATTTTAGTTCAGGTCATGATCTCCGGGTTGTGAGATGGAGACCTTCATCAGGCTCTATGTTAAGTGTGGAGCCTGCTTAAGATTTTCTCTCTCTCTCTCTCTCTGCCGTCCCCTCTTCTTTTTCTCTCTCTTTTTTAAAAATAAATAAAATAAAATAAAAATATAATCATACTGACAATACCCCCCCAAAAAACCTGAATCATACTACCGAAAAGATGCTGTCCTTCAAAGTAGTGTTCTGTAGAGACTGCAGGCAACAGCGTCTCCAAAATTCAGCACATGCTTGGATTTCTCTTTGGAAACCACCTTCAAAGCCATTTATCAAGCACAGAACAAAAACATCATTATTTTATGCCAAATGGACATTCTCTATCAGTCTGCTGATCTTTATTCCTTTTTCCCTTCTTCCCTCTTTTTCCTCTTGAATGTCCTCTTTCCTTCCTCTGTCTCTTCCTCGTTTTCTACACAAGCAGCAGTAATATCTTGAGTGGCTGTGCTGGGGCTGGTACTGGCCTAGAAGGGGAGGTACTGGGAAAGGGGGTTGTGAGATAGGACCAGCTGGGGAGTTGGAGCCCAGAGAGGAGGTTGCTTGGGGTGAAGTAATTTGTATGCAGTCTGCAAAGGGATATTTTACAGCTGAGTGCTGGACGCGTGAATCATGTAAGGTGAAATCACGATAAGTCAAAGAGCTATGAGTTGAAGAAAATCTGCAGAAAGCATCAGATAAATGCCTTGTGTAGTCATTATTACCTTTGTTTTAAAGGAAATAGCAAGTTGTTTGGGGCCCAAAAGAGCCTTGTTACAAAGACTTCTTGAATGTTAAAATGTTCCTACTTTTGTATATATGAATAGTTATTTTGTTTTGTTTTGCTTGTCTCACAGTAGTATTAGAAAAACATTCCTCCAAAGCCAGAAATAGTGCAATAGTGGAAAGCCAAGAGACAGCCGGCAGAGGGCGCATGGATTAGAACTAAGTGCGTTGAGACCACTGCTTTTCCTTTTTTCTTTTCTTTTCTTTTCTTTTCTTTTCTTTTCTTTCTTTCTTTCTTTCTTTCTTTCTTTCTTTCTTTCTTTTTTTCTTTCTTTCTTTCTTTCTTTCTTTCTTTCTTTCTTTCTTTCTTCCTTCCTTCCTTCCTTCCTTCCTTCCTTCCTTCCTTCCTTCCTTTCCTTTCCTTTCCTTTCCTTTCCTTTCCTTTCCTTTTTTAAATTTCCTTAGGCATAAGAAGTATTTCAAATATGGATTCAAAGGTCAGCATTTGAAATTTTTATATTCTTCTTTGCTTTTAGGATTCAAGTATTTGTATAGAGCAATGAGTGAATTTTTAAAATAATAGTAGTGAATAAATAACAATATACTTCACAATTACCTTGATCCCATTCTTTTTTAATATGAAAATGCTCTCTCCACAGTCCCGCTTACACCTGGCTCTTAACATTGTTTTCCTTGATTATCAAAACAAGATATCAATTCTGAACAATAGAGTTAAAGAACAGAAAACAAAACAACAACAACAAAACCCCATATGAAGAGTGCCTGGAGCCAAATACTAATTGTGATTTGATTTATTTTCTTCCTTTCTTTTCCCATGCATATTTTCCTATTTAAAATTGTAAAGAAGTACTATAACGGGATTGCTTTTTTAAAGGAGCACTTATGGCAAATGTGCAATGTGTGAGACGTTTTCTTCTTAGTCTGCACACAGGGATCCAAGGCTTCCAAGACTAGACTTATGTAACAGGCCTCAGAGAACCAGGGCAGGAACTCAGCGCTGGTCGGCTTACAAACTTACATCATGTATCCCCCGAAGTTATCATCTGACTGGGTTGGTGAGCTGCCACTCATATGGAGCTTCCTTATTGGCTAAAGAGATTTAACCTTCCTCATGTCCACTTATGTATAGTTACCACTGGCTTAGACACTGATCCCTAGACCAGTATGTCATGTCTAGGGTAGTGGGGCTGATTTTCCTCAGCACCTAGTAAATCCTCAACTCATGTAGAAATTAGGTTATGTAGGAGGCCAGGTGAGAAAAGTTGATATGCTTTAGGGTGGTAACTATGAAAAAGATAAAAAAAAAACAACAGTCAGATTCTTGATTTATTTAGAGGACAGAGCCAACAGTATTTAAATGACTATGGGAAATGAGGAGAAGGGAAGTCAAGGATGGCTTGAGCAATTGGAATAGTGGGGATGCCATTTACTGAACAGGAAGGCTACAGGAGGAAGAGATTTGAAGGGGAATAAGAATGCTATTTTGAATATATTAAGTTTAAAGTTTACAAATCTTGGGTTTTAGGAGAGAGATAATAGGTAGAGGTATAACTTAGGAATCATTGAGGAGGTGGTGTAGTATAATCTAGGATATAGTTCTTAAGACCAGGCAAATTGCAGCCAGAATGGGTTCATGTCTTGGCTCCGTCTTCTACTAGCTGTGACTCTGGGCAAATTATTTAATTTCTCTGTGCCTCAGTTTTTCTTTCAAGATGGGAATAATACTATGAACTATCTCATAGCACCATTGTGAGGGTTAAATAGTATTGGTAATACACTTAGAATGGGGCACAAAGTAGGGGTATCAGTCATTAGTCCTATTATTATCATATGACTGCAGTTGATATTTACAGCCATGGTTCTCAATGAGATCACTTGAGTCTAGCCAGAGATGTTGGAAGACTGAGACCCTAGACACTACAGTCTTCATAGACTGAAGGCAGAGGAAAAGGGATCAGTGGAACAGACTAAAAAGTGAACAGGATGAGAAGGAAGAGAGAATAATGTTGCCAGAAGTCAAGTGAACATTTTCTGGAAGGAAGCAGACGTAAATGTATCAAGTGCTATTGAGAAGTTTAATAAGATGAAGCCTGAAAACAACCTGCTGAGTTTGGCAACATTGAGATCCTAGGGGACATTGCAGGAGCTTTGCCGATGGAAAGGTACAGAGCAATAAAGAGCTCATATGCAAAGGATAATGTTATAGAATTGTATCTTTATACTCTAGAATTACACACATTTTGGCAAGATGCCCCCACTATGACAGCTCCTTAGCGACTGACATTTCTGAGGGAACAGCAGATTTCTAATTCCATGCCATGCTCACTTAGGGACAGCACTAATCAAGTAGAAATTGCTAGCACCATTTCCGAAGTTATATTTCTCATTTTATTTTTTGCTGGGGTCATGGAATTAAATTTGCACAAGCTGAATGCTGTGCTACCAGTCTTCCCACAAGCTAAGGCAACATTCGGCACCAACAACTGCTCAGGGTAGTTTCCTCAAATGGAGGTTGGGGGAGTGGCAGGTATTTTCAGTTTCATGGATTCTTCCCCACTAATTTGTTACGTGCCCTCCTTTGTTCGTGGTGTGAAATCATGAGACTTTCTCCCTGTTTTGAACATTTTCAGAAACATCATTTGTAATAACGCTTTAATAATTCAACCCATGACTGTTCCATGATTCATTTAACTATTCTTCTTTTGCACATGGATGGTGTTTACATTTTTTAATTGCTACAAGCACCACCAAAATAATCTGTCCCACATTAATCTTTGCCTTTGCTCTGATTATTTTCTTGTCGGGGGTGGTGGTTCAAGGAAGTGGGATAAAGTGTGAATATTTTAAAGATTCTCGATATGCTGTTCAGTAGCTTTCCAGAAATAGTGTACCATTGTAAGATATGCCAACAGAGAGTGAGTGCCCATCCCACCACGCTCTGGACAGAATGGAACGTACATGTGTAAGTCATTGCTGTTTTTATTAGTGATAAAACATATCTCGCTGCTGTTTTAATTTTCAGCCCAAAGGTTAATGTCTTTATTTGCCCAGTAAGCATTGCATTTTTTCTTCTGAGACTTTTACATTTCTGTTCCTTTGCACCTCTTTGGTTTTTGGTATCTATGATGTGTTATCTTGATATTAGTAGGACATCTCTTCCTTGTGACTGGTAGCTTTTAAGACTAGCCCTCTATCTACCCCCTACACTTTCCTCAGTCCCCTGAAAAAGCAAGGGAGAAAAAAGTTGGCATAAGAAAGCATACAGAAATCACAGTTCTGAGTTAAGTAGAAAGCTCAATATTGCCTACTGTCACTTTTTTTTTTTAAGATTTTATTTATTTATTTGACAGAGATAGAGACAGCCAGGGAGAGAGGGAACACAAGCAGGGGGAGTGGGAGAGGAAGAAGCAGGCTCATAGCGGAGGAGCCTGATGTGGGGCTCGATCCCATAATGCTGGGATCACGCCCTGAGCCGAAGGCAGATGCCTAACCGCTGTGCCACCCAGGCGCCCCCCACTGTCACTTTTAAGCCACTAGAGATTTGGTCCCTTTGTAGCAACTTTCTGGGACTTTACAGGGATAGGGGATAGGAGGTCGCAAAAAAATTGAGACTCAACTTCCACCCAGTCCTTATTGGGCAAAAGTATATAGCCCAATATATATGTTATAGTTTATAAGAAGACATATAAGAAAATACATAGTGTAGAATAGTATGTAAGAAGATATACACATCATAAAGATATACAAAAAGCCAACCCCTAGACTGGAACATTGAGCGCAGTAATTCAGATAAAAGCAAATAGTGAACAGCATTGAATAACATCTGAAAAATGACACCCTTGAAAATCCTATTTTGAGCTGTGCTTCACTGAACGAAAAGGATAGTTCTCAGAGGCAGCTGATATATGATTCCTGTTGGGGCTCCCTCAGTCCCATTAGATATACAGAAAGATTGATGAAAATAATTGCCCTCTAGGAGAAACTGGTTAAACAGTTGTGACTTAGAACATGAAATGATTAAAATTACCTAATACAAGAATTACAGCAATAGGGATTTTATCAATTGGTTTAAGAACCACTGGAACATTTAACAGGACTATCGTGTTTCACCAGGCAATTGTCTCTACTTCTTAAGATATTGGGATTTGCCAACCTAAACATTTTATTTATCCCAGTGCTGACTCACTGAAATGACTCTGAATTTCCGATATCATAAATAGTGTGTCCAGACTGGAATTATATATAGATGCAATAAATGCTTTCCTGAGTTGTGTACAAATCAACGTTTTACAAATTTAATAGAGTTTTTTTTTTAACTTGGCCGTAGATTACAAAATTTATATTGTAAGCATCAATTAAAATTAAAAATATGGTGTAGTGTTTTGTAAAGCAAAGAATTATTTTATTTAAAGATTTATTTATCTATTTTTAGAGAAAGAGAGTGCATGCAAGTGTGCACACATGAGTTGGGGGCAGGGGCAGAGGGAGAGGGAAAGAGAACCCCAAGAAGACTCCCTGCTGAATGCGGGGTTTGATCTCAGGACCTGAGCCAAAATCAAATGTGGGACACTCAACCGACTGAGCCACCCAGGCGCCCCACAAAGAACTATTTTATAAGCAAAGAATCCTCACCTAATTTATTGGCAAACTGTGAACTTGCTCAAGTTGCTTCATATTTGGGGGCTTGGTTCCCTCATCTGTAAAATGATGTGTCTTTACATCATTCTGGATGTATCTCTAAGGCTCCTCCCACTCAGGGCTTCGTGATAAGTGCTACAGACAGAAATTGGCCTTATTAGAGCTCTCCTCTGTAAAGTGGGCTACTTATTCTAGAAAAAGTCTGGGATGGTCAATGCACCCAATTTAGAAATTCATCTATAATGGTCTTTTTTACTTAGGACTTTATGGGAACAACATGTATTAGTTTAGAATAGCTGACCAAAACCATCAAATTTCTTTTTAAGGAATTCAATGTTTATGAACAATATTCCTTAAGAGGTTTGTTTCCTCTACCACATACTACAAAATGTTGTAGTTATTATTGTTACCTGATGATATTGGAGGATGACTAGGTTCTCATTCTGTGTACACTATGCTGAGGCTATCTATATATATAGGTTCTGTGTTTTCGCTATTCTGAACACTATTCTATAGTTTGAAAAGGAGACAATGAGCAAGTTCTCCTCTCTCCACATTTTTTAATTTGAAAGTTTGTCGTTGTAAAATCTATGTTAGCCAGACTCTTTGTTGGAAGTGAGTAAAATGTAATTCAAATGCTTACGTGTGTGTGTGTGTGTGTGTGTGTGTGCGCGTGCATAAAGTTCACATAAGGAAATTATGGGATGGACAGGTCTGGGGCTAGCCATATAGGATGATGGAAGTTCTTTCAGGACTTTGTCTCTCACCTCTCGTTCTTTCTACATGTCAACTTTATCCTGCAGGGGGCAGGGGAGGATATGATCGTCAGTGTCTCTGGGGACATATTCTTACAGCTCTTGGCAAGAAAAGACAGAAGTCAAGAAGAACTGTGATTGGACTGACTTAAAGGACATGGCTGTCCTGACCCATCACTATGGCCAGCTGAATCCCTTGGCCAGGATGGGGAGTGGGTACTCCCTCTATAATAAGGAAGAACAGTTCTTCAGTGGAAAGAGCGTTATGTTATTACTGGAAGGAGGGCAGGGGTCTGCATAGACACAAATAATGGATGTGCACATGATAATCACAGTTTCCTGTGGATGATGATGAAGATATTTTTATGTGCAGAGAACTTTACACTTTATAAAACACTTTCACATACACCATGTTTGTTGGTTCTCACAGAAATCCCATGAAATTTGGTTACTATTCCCATTTTACAGGTGGGAAAACAAGCTCAGAGTCCAGCTAGCATGTGCTATAGTTAATAGTTAAGATCATTTACAAGTGTCTTCCAAACTTTAAGTGGGCTTTTTGCATTGTCGCCCTGTAGACAAATGTGGTTCCATTATGTTTTAATATTTCGGAAAAATGTTTATATAATAGTACCTTTTTTAAAGTTCATTCCTGAGGTACCTGGGTGGTGCAGTTGGTTGAGCGTCTCACTCTTGGTTTTGGCTCAGGTCGTGATCTCAGGATCATGGGATCGAACCACATGTTGGGCTCTGGGCTCTGTGCAGTCTGCTTGAGATTCTCTCTCCCTCTCTTTCTGTCCCTCCCCCCTGCTCTCTCTCTCTCTCTCAAATAAATTAATAAATAAATCTTTAAAGTTCATTCCTAAGCAGGTGCACATGACTTAAAAGATCTACTCATAACCTTCCTTTCATTCCCTTTGCCCAAATTTGCTATTTTTCCTTCTACAATCCCCCAACATCTTGATTTTCTTGCTCACTGACAAAAGCTGAAGTGACTGAGGAGCATGCATCAGGCAGCCCAATTTTGTCTTCTATATCATTCATGTCTCCAGCCCTGAGTACATAATGTGACTGTCTCAGGTTAGAGTGACTCAATTTTGGTGCACTAGTTTTATGGGTAAGCTTTTTATTTTTGATTCTTGTGGTGTTTCATTAAATATACCATTTGTTTGTAGGCTTAAGGCATGTCCTGAAAGAGTAGAAATGAGAAAGACTTGTATTTAGATAAATTATGGTTCTAATGTGGTTTACCACTTTCTAATGTCTGAGATTAGGGGTGTCGGTGAAGCCGACTCTCTCTGATACAGAGTAGGAAATTACTTCCGGGTACAGAACCTGCTACTTCCGGGTCTGGTGGTCCCCGCATCTGTCTCACTGTCATTCTTACCATGTGTCTGTGGAAATCTTGGTTGACTTCCACACCTACAACAGTGATTCATTCTACACCTTTAGTTTTTTTCCCACATTTCCCTCACTCTCTCTGAGCCACTGACTCTTAAGGTTGAACTGTAGATGTTACACTCACCAATATGTATTTTGAAATCTCTATTTGAAGCATTCTTCTCTCTACCCATTACCTCTTATCTTTTCTCCTCAGTTACTCTGATATTCCACCAGGTCCTCATTCCTCCGAGGTTCTAAACCTTTGTCCTGCTATGTCTTCTCTTTCCCTCACACACTTCACATTCTCACTTCTCTTCTCATACAGCTTAAGAGTCTAGAGACCACTAACATAACTACTCCCTTACAAGCCTCTTTAAGTACCACACCCCTCTCTTCCTTTCTCATCTTTGCCTTGAAAAATCCCTACTCAATTTAAATCTAACTATCTGTTTACTCTGTGACAGCATCCAAGCCAAACACTGGAGAGAGAGACGGGATGGAAGCCACAGCCATTTTGTAATCTAGACTAAGAAGTTGCATCACTTCTGCTGTATTCTATTAAAAACAAGTCAGTAAAGGGATGCCTGGGTGGCTTACTTGGTTAAGCATCCGACTCAATCTCAGCTCAGCTCTTGATGTCAGGGGCAAGCCCTGAGTTCAAGGCCTGTGTTGGGCTGGGACTGGAGCCTGCTTTAAATGAATGAATGAATGAATGCAATGAATGACCAGTCCATGGTCAAGGGGAGGGGACTGCAGATGGGCATAGATACCAGTATGAAAGACTCACAGGGGGCCATCTTAGAGGCTGCCTACTGCATCCAAGTTGCCAGCAACCCATTTCTTACCAACAGGCAATTTTCTGTCCTTTGCTCACTTAACCTCTCAGTGGCATTTGATACAGCTGATTACCTCTTCCATAAGACATTGAGTCTCTAGATTTCCAAGACAGCATATTCTTTGGGTTTTCCTCATTAATGACTTCTTCTCTACTGACCTCTAAATATCAGAATGCCTGAATACTCTGTCCTTGGCTTTCTAATTTTGAGATCCACATTCTTAGGTGATCTCATTCTACCCCATATCTTTGAATCCCATCTAGGTGCTGACAAGTCTCAAATCTGTGGTGTTTAGTACCTTTATGAATAGCACTAGAATCATATATCTAATTGCTTACTCTACATCTGTTTCCACTTAGATGTCTGATAAGCATCTCAGACTTCATGTATCTAAGGAAGAACTATCTATTTCTCCCAACTCTGCCTTCCTTCTCCATCATCTCCTACCCCAGTATCTCCCACTGCTGAAATAAACATCCTAAATTTCAGCTGGTGCTTGACCTTGATGACAGTTGATGTAACCGTTAGGAAGTGGGAGTTCTGATTCTGTTCAAGTTTTAGAGATTTGTGAAGCATGAGCTTTGGAAAGACAAAGAATATTATTAGAATAATAGCTACTGTTTATAAAAATACTACTGGATACCTGGCATTATTCTAGGTGAATTAAATTTATTTACTCTTTTAATGCAGTCCTTCCAACAATTATAAAAACAGGCATTATTATCCTCATTTTGTAGATGAGGAAACTGAGTCTCAGAGGGTTTCATGAGGGTTGTATTTAATTAAGGTCTCATTGTTGGTAGTACTTAGGATTAAGTTCAACTATAAGTGACAGTAGTGACTAAAACATATCAGCTTTATTTTCCTCCCACAGGCCACGTGGGGCTGGTATGGTGGCCTCATACCCACCCAACTCTGTGGCTCATGTCGCTCTCTATCCTCCACACAGGGTTTCCATCTGATGGTCTAAGATGGTTGCTCCAGCGTCAGCTTTCATTGTCTCCTATTTGCCAATAGAAAGCGAAAAGAGAGGGGGGAGAGAAATCCCTTCTTCTCTTAAGGATACTTCTTGGAAGTTATGCTGCTTGACTTAGTCCGTCAGGCTGCTCTAGCAACTTAACCACAAACAGGGTGGCTTATAAACAACAGAAGTTTGTTTCTCACAGTTCTGGGAACTGGGAAGACTAAGATCAAGGTGCTAGCAAATTTGATGTCTGGTGAGAGCCCTCTTCCTGGTTCATAGACAGCTGTGTCTTCCTGGTTCTTAGACAGCTGTGTCTTCCTGGTTCTTAGACAGCTGTGTTCTTATGTAGCAGAAGAGGCAAAGGGAGCTCTCTGAGGTCTCTTTTATAGGGGCACTGATCGCATTCAGGAGGGCTTCACCCTTGCTAACTAATCATCTCCCAAAGGCCCCACCTCCTAATACACATTGTGGGTTGGGATTTTAACATGTGAACGGAGAAGACACAAACATTCAATCTATAGCAACCACTGACTAGAACTTAATCTCCAAAGCCTTGCACAGTTGCAAGGGAGACCAGAAACACAGTCTGCCACAATAGGGATGCAAACCCAGTGCTGTGTGGTTCTTGAGATCACAAACTTTCTGTCATTCCACACTCTGCCTCTGTGTACCTTAGTGGCTGAGGGTTCCAGAGACAGGTTTACCATATATCCTGTGGCAGCCTAGGTGCCCTTTAATTCAGCCTCTGTCACATATGCTACAGGTGAGGGCTTGGTTATTTCCTCAGCTTCTTGCTCCTTTGGGATTTTGAATGCCTTTTTATTTAAGTAAGCTCTACGCCCAACGTGGGGCTTGAACTCACAACCCCAAGATCAAGAGTCACATGCTCTACTGACTGAGCCAGCCAGGTGCCCCTTGAATACTTTTATATACTCATCCCCCATGTTATAATTACTTGTTTTCGGTTTTCATGAATCAAACATTAGCTAATTGGTAATGCTTATTACATGAATAACTGACTTAACGAACAACACGATTTTGTTTCTGTATCTAGCGCATTGTCTGGCCTTTTATAGATATTCAACAGATATATGTTTATTGAATAGATGGACAGATGGATGGATGGATGGATGGAAAATCAACAGCTTTCCTAATTCAACATTTTTTCTTATTTTAGATAAGCACAGTCTATATTCTCTGCTAATCCCTTTGCCTTCAGGGCTGGGAGAAGAGAGAGAAAAGAGTTCTCTCATCCCCTATTTCCTTCTCTCACTTTAGTATTGATGTCACGATTATGAATTTTTCTATTCAAATGGACCTTGATAATACCTCCTGGGAAGTGTCTTGAGGATGCCACATTCAAGACCGAATGGCCAACATATTAATGCTTCAGAATTTAGGACTATTTGGGGAAGTTACAACTAATTTTATTCAGTGAAAACATACATACCTTCACTTTGTGACATCTTCTTCAGTGAAAACCTACATAAAATTTTATATTTCAAAGCCCTAAAGATGAAATAAATTTTAAAAAATCCCCTATGAAATAGTACTGGTAAATTCCGGTTATTTCAACCCCATAAAGAAGTAAACATCATCACATTCCTCATGAAAAACTCCAGCAAGAGCCATTGGCATGGTTTGAATATAAACAACTGGCAACTAAATGACTTTATCAAGCTACAATCCCTGTGCTCAGCGATTTAGAGGAAATCAGCAGCTTAACCAAGGTTTGTTTTTTTTTTTTTCCCCCTGAGCAACTGGGGGCCAAAAATAAAACACTATTACATCAAACTGCAGACAAACAAAAATCTGAATAAGTTCGCTATCTTCTCAGGGCATTTTTGTACCTAATGAGCACAGCTGAGCCTGAAGGCGTCAAGATGTTCCTTGCCATTAGGCAATGGGATGGTGGAGTATCCAATAATTCCTGGGTGGTCATCATGAGTTCTTTTGGATAAAATAGGGGGAAGGTCAAAAGAGGATGCAAATATTTTTTAACCAATGAAGAGGGAACTGATACATTCCTCTGACCTTTTCCATTGCAGGGAAGATACATTATCTGCATTAATTATCATGTTGAAAAATTCCCTCTGGATTGCCATGTCCCTTCCTATGAGTAGTGGGAAATATGTTTGTAATATGATGTGCAGCAATCTTCATCTCTGAGTACATGAAGTGTGAAACAGCTTAGCGACTTGTGTCGCATTAGTCCATCTAATTGGTGAAAAAGGTTAGCATTTGTCTACCAACAGTAATGCACAGTGCTTGGGTTTTGAAATACCAGTTTGCTTAAGATACAGGGTGTCTTTAAAAGGAAATACTTTGGGAGGCAGTATAAATCATTATCATCTCTAGCACAGTTCTCACTTGTTGATCATTAAACAAATGATTTCATTTAATTCTTGGAGGGAAATACAACTGGTACCATTTAACAGAACACAAAAATGGGGGATTGAAGGGACTAAGTAATTTGCCCCTAAACCACAAAGAAGGTAAAGTCAGGATTTGAACCCAGGTCAGTCTGACTCCCAGAGCCAGTATCCTTTACCACGCTTCAGTACTCCCTCCGCGTTTGTCCTTCTAACTGGGCACCACTGTGAGTGTTACTTAGCTTTTCTCTCCTCAATATCCTTGTCTGTAAAAGGGAGCAAGAATAATTTTGTGTTATTGGGATTGTGAGGACTGAATTATATACTGGATATAAAACATTTAGTAGAATGCCTTATTACACATACCATGCTATTATTATTCCTTTAAATTATCACATTCAAGGGTTGGGAAGAATCTAATTATCACCTGCTTTTCTCATTTGGTGAGGAGGAGGAATAACTGAGTAAATGTTATTTATTGCCCACAGAGCTCACATTCATGGTCCTAGAATGCTAGAACTTGGAAGACTCCACAGTAAGCCTTCTTGGTCGTAACTGATGAGGAAACTGAGACCCAAAGAGCCAAGTCATCTTTGGGGTCGTGGACTGGGAGAACCATGCCTTTGTTGAAACTATTTTCAAAGCTACTGATGAACCTCTCCATGTGAGTACAATGAACTCTTAGCTCTCCTTCTGCTTATATATTATTGTTTGAATGTGCCATAAACAATAGTTATCCGTTAAATATATGCTATGTCTAACATTTTTTCCTATTTATAAATGTGAAAAATGAATTTTTTACTTTCTGAAAACTTAAAAATCCATAGCCTGTGAAAACTTACACTTTTCTCTGAAGTATATTAAAAGACACATAGCACAGTGCTCACTTCAGCAGCACATAGACTAAAATTAGAATGCTACAGAGATGATTAGCATGGCCCCTGTGCAAGGATGACATGCACATTCATGAAGCATTCTGTATTTAAAAATAAATAAATAAAAATAAAAGAAGCATAGTATAGTACAGAATATTTTTAAAAACCAATTTGAGAGGGAAAATCCAGAGCAATCACAATTTTGTTTTGATATATATTATTTAAAGTTATGTATTTGATAAAGGTATTCATTTTTACCTTGCTAGTCCTATAAATAACTATGAAAAACAGGAATTCTCAGGGTGCCTGGGTGGCTCAGTTGGTTAAGTGTCTGACTCTTGGCTTTGGCTTAAGTCAGGATCTCAGGGTCATGAGATTGAACCCCATGTCAGGCTGCATGCTCGGCTCGGAGTCTGCTTGAGATTCTCTTTCTTCCTCTCTCTGCCCCTCCCCCCACTCATGTGCACGTGCTCTCTAAAATAAATAAATAAATCTTTTAAAAAATAAGAATTCTCGATTAAAATGGGCAACAAACACATGTTCTTATTTTATTTGATTTCTAAACATTGGTCACAAAATGGAAAGGGCCAGAGATTTGAGTCTATTATGTTCTCAACACTTTAAAACATTCTCATTTAATCATCACCAAGCCCGTGAGGCAAATACTTGTGCCCATTTTGAAATGAGACAATGGGGGCTCAGAGATGTTTAGTAATTAATTTATTGAACATTATAGAGCTATGAAGGGCAAAGCTGAGGTTATAACCTGACTCTTTATGATTCCTGAAGCTCAAGGTTTTTCCATTGTTCTAGTTTGCTTTGAACAAAATGCATTTGAGTTTTATGTCTACCATATGTGTTATTTCCCATCCCACTTTTCACCGTACTGATTATATCAGTTACAGTCCAGGCTGGGGGAGAGGAACTGTGTATTTTGGAAATCATGATTTTAGTTGAGGCATTAGAGCTTGCATGACTCTGGGGAGTTGCAACAGGAAGGCCTTGGCAGGGGCGGGCGGGGGGGGGGGCTGTCCCAGGGTCAGAGAACAAGCTCTAGGCACTTTCTCTGAAGTGCTGCTCCACGAGGTAAGTCGGAGCTTATGGGAGCATCTCAAACACTTTGTGCATCTGGCTGCCAGCATGGGATTGCAAAGAAGAACCTCGTGGAAGGGTCTGTGGAAGCTGCCACCCCTATGTCCACAGCCAGGTATGTGGTGTTCATTTTACCTACAACTTGGGGTGTGTATTATAGCACGCTTATGGGAGAAGGCACGAACTCAACAGCTGACAGACAGAAGCCCTCGTGATCTCTGGTGTGTCGATCTTGTCAGCCTCACTCCAAGCCTTCCCTGCTTTTCCTTCAGCACTTCAAATTGTATTTGTCTGCTAGGTTGTGTGCGAGAATCCAATGGGATGAAGGATGGGACAGTGCTGAGGACAGTGCCTGGCACAAAACAGACGATCAGTGATCAGTCTGCTTCTGGGTTGTAAACAACAGAACCTACTTCAGCTTGAAGTGGAGGCTGAATTTATTCCAGGTCATTAGGTAGCTCAGAGAATTTCCAGGAGGGGTGGATCAGCTGGAGAGCACGTGGACAGAAACAATACCAAATGACCCACGAGTCTGTATCAGAGGCAGCCCTGTGGCAGCCTTCTCTAGGCACAGATAGCATAACAGGCAAAGCTGATGTTGGGTCCTGGATTCCAGAGTTGCCACCACCATTGTCCCCAGAAACAGAGGCCTCTGTTATTGGCCACTGTCAGGAAATGTATTTCATGCTCCTGTATTCTCACCGTGCTCTCTTCCAAATCAAATCTCACGTGGGCGTGTCTGACCAGCAGAGCCTGGATCACACATCTGTGCCTTTACTGCAAGGGAGGCTGGGAAAGCAAAGGAGAGAAAGGGGTAGTTTGTGTAAGACTGACTCTCTCTGCCAGTTGCCTTCTAGACCATGAGTTCCTTCCCTGGAAACTTGCTGGAAACTGGCTATAGCCCAGTGGCTTAAGGCAGTCAGTTCTGGCCAACCACAAGTCTCAGACCCTAGCATTCTGATCACACCTGAGGGAGGTCTGGTACTTCTGCAGTCTTGAATGCTGCTTGGTTCCTGGGGTGCAAGCAATAGTTTATTCTATCATACAATTACAACTGTGAGCCTTGGTCCCCAGCTTCCACATTATACCAGAGGAAGGTCTGATATGTTCCCAAAGCCATGAAAGATGAGGGTAGGGCTGGAGCCAGTTTTCCACCATGCCACGTTACTATGGTGCCCTGACCCCTAATTACCCAATGAGAGGGGCCAGTGCTTTTCTAATCATGTACCTCATGAACCCCATGGCCCAAGATTGAGGTCACTCTCTGGGATTCGGCTGTCTGGCCTTGTTAGATCTCTGTGCAAATGCCTTAGAACTGCTAAAAAACAAATGGAGGTATATTAAACATGTTTAAGAGTCTATTTGAGCAAAAATCAATTTGAATTGGGCAGTGCCAAATCGGAAGTGGTTAGGAGCCCTCTGCCCACAGGAGCCAGGGGAAAAACTTAATAGGGAAAGTGTAGATGTTATTTGATTGGCTATAGCTTAAAACCTGCTTGGCTGTTTGTGATTGGCTGTCTTTAGTATCTTGATTTCATAACCTTGAGGCATTTGTAAAGGTTAAGGTTTAGATTTTGGTTTGCTTATATTGGCCACTAGGGCGTTAGAGCCACTCCTCTCTTGGCCTACTTGTTTAATGAGTTTAACAGAATGCAGTGGGCAATAGGGACCAGTGTGCCTGCTACTGCTTCTATTTCTGAGGTCTATTCACTTATTCATTTAGTTAGTCTTTGTGTGTGTGTGTTGAGTGGCATTTTCCCTTTTTGCACCAGTGCAAATGTCTGGTTTCCACCTTTGCGAGGGCGGGACTCTTCATGTGGAAAATTACCCAAATACAGGAAGGGTGTTCAAAGATGTTGGGTGGCCACAAAGTTTGACAGGTATCTATTACCCTAATAAGTGCCAATTCCTAATTAATTCCCCTTCCCTCTTCCTTACTGGTGTATTCCTAGTGGACTCCATTACCTTAAGAGAGTGGATTTGGACATGAGGCATGCCCATGCAGGCTTGGGTCCCAGTTCTGTTACTGCTAAACCAATGGGACCTCGGGCAGTTAGCATGACCTCAGGAGTCTCAGTTCCCCATTTGTGAAATAAAGCATATCAGGAAGGCTTCTCTCAAAGGGTAGTTGTTACGATTAAATGAAAGTATGCAAAATCTTACCAACATGTCACGCATATTATAAACATATGAGAAATGCCAGCGATTCTTAAAAGACGACCTCAAGGAAAGTTCTTTTCTGCTCTTGACTCTTTAGGGCTCAACATGATGATAGTTTATTCTGTTCTTTTGCTACCACTCACCCAAAAACTAAGTTACAGTGGCAATTCTGAGAAATCTACTCTTCACCAAAAGGAGGGCAGGAAGGAGAGAGAGGACTGGAAAAATATGTAAGGCTCGTGGCAGTTCACTCCTATTTATTGTAGGTAGACAATAAGCTTTCTTAATTTGAAAGTCCAAAAGTGCAAAGCAGTGTGGTGGTGGGCCAAAGTGGGCCTGGGGGTCCCAGTCCACCATTGAATTTCAGCATTACTTTTTACTACATGTGGGGCCTCGGGCACTGGCACTTGAGACCCACTCACTTATTCTATCAGCCAGTCACTCAGCCAACAAATGCTTATTGATCATCTGTGTGCCAGACTGTGGACTGGTGTGAACAATACAGAAAATTCTGTAAGGGAGACTGCTGTGGGGGCAAATACTCCTGATTCACTGTGAATGGTGTGACAATAGGGTGCTTACGAGCTAGAGCAGTGGCACATAACAAAGAACTTTAGTCCTTCTGGGTGCAGGGAAGGACTCAGGGAAGGCCATACAGAGTCGGCAACATTATAGCTGGGTTTTAAAAACTGAGTAGGGATTTTCAAGGCAGACAGTGAGAAAAGGACATTCCAGACAAGAAGAAAAGACTTTCCCCTTACAACAGATTAAGCCTGATCTTACAGAAATCTGAGGGCCTAAATAATCAATAATCAGATATTTTTTAATGGATAAAACCTTTAACAATGAAAAGCTCCTTATCATCACCAACAGTGGCAGCAAAAATGACCAGAGTGCCACCAGAGCTGTTAAGTGTCAGTTCACAGGATCCGGCCTGGACAGAACAAGTGCTCTCTCTATTCAATAAAGGCTCACTCTGGAAGAGGATATTGATGGGGTCACTCGGACCCTGAACCTGTCACACTCCTGTGTAAATATCATAATATCAATCAACTTTATACTGGTGAGCTGGTCTCTAGAAAGGGCTAGAATTCTAAAGTAGGACAAGAGTGTAAGGTAAGGTAATCACTCTATTACAATTAAGTCAGAAGGGAAGGAAGAACAGAAATGGGCTATGTGAATTAGCATTTATGAGATGTATAAGTATAGGTACGGATAAATCTGATACAGTAATCCAATATAGTTTTATTTCCTCCCTAAATCATGTTCCCGTACAGTCTTTTGCCTCCGTGGCTAAACCCTAAGGCTCACTGCTTCAGGAGAAGAGAACAAATCCTACCTAGGAAAAAGAACCATTGAGTCTCAAAGTCTATAGCAAGCCTTGCAAATAAGACTTTTTCTAAATAAAAACGTTTCTGTCATAAAGAACAGAACAGTGGTTGTTAGAGGGGAGGGCAGTTAGAGGGTTGACAAAATGGGTGAAGGGGTCAAGAGGTACAAACTTCCAATTATAAAATAAATAAGTCATGGGGGTGTAATATACAGCCTGGTGACTATAGTCAATAATATCATATATACTTGAAAGTTGCCAAGAGAATGAAATCTAAAAGTTCTCATAACAAGAAAAAAAACTTTTTTCTGCAATTTTCTGTGGTGATGGTTGGTAACTAGACTTAACTGGCGGTGATCATTTCTCAGTGTATACAAATACTGATTCATGTTACACAGCTGAAGCTAATATAAGTTATATGTCAATTATACCTCAATTAAAAAATGGAAGGTAATACATAAAATTTCAGATACCTAATGATTTATATTTGTAGAGAAGTGTGATTTTAGTTTACTGATGATATGTTTATTTTCACAGAAAACATATAAGTATTTATTAAACACTTTGAATTATTTGTTCTTCTTGCAAAATAAATAATAACTACAAATAGGTGAATTTCTAAATTCTTTAACTCCCATTCGACAGATCAAGTGTCAAGCCTCCTGAGACTTGATTCTGCTTAGAGAGTGTCTTAGTCAGTTTGGGCTGTTATGACAGAATACGATAGACTGAGTGGCTTTGGCAAAAAACATTCATTTCTCACAGTTCTGAAGATGGGAAGTCCGAGCTGAGGATGCCTTTATGGTTGGCTTCTTGGTGAGGGCCCTCCTCCTGGTTCACAGCCCACTTCCTTCTTGCTGTATCCTCACATGGGGGAGGGAGAGAGAGAGAGCTCTGGAGACTTCATCTCTGTATAAGGCACTAATGGCATGGGACCTCACTGAAACCTAATTACCTACCAAAGGCCCCAGTGAGCGCCATCCCATTGAGATTAGGGATTGAACATATGAATCTAGGGCTTTACCTTCACAGGGGGGGCATTACTCAAGATGTGATGCAGAGGAAACAAAATGTCCAATCCTTCTTGCTCAGGTGGACTGCAATGGGAGGGAGGGAGAGCTAGAGCCAGGCGGAGGATGTTGTGATTCTGTTTTCCCTTCTTGTTTTGCACTCTGATAGGAGACCTCAGAAATATCCAGATAGATATGAGAAAATTATGGGAGTTAGAGGTGGCCAGTGATGTGGGTCAGAATATGCTATCCCAAAATATGGTACGTTGGCACATTGAACATTTTAAGGTGAAGCAATTTGAGAAATGGCTGAAGCAGGAGGACTCTCAGATCTCCCACATCTCTGCCCAAGCAGGTCATTAAACTCTCATGTGAAAGGTGCCTTCCCTTTGCCAGGAGGAAAGGAGCAAGCTTGTCCTGCAGACGAGGGGTGATGACAAGAATCTGGATGAACAGACCTTGCCAAGTTTCCCTCAGTTTACCTTTAGCTCATACCCTTTCATCCTATTACATCTTCCCATGACTTTCTGCTCTTCAGCAAACCTCATATAAACATGTGCAAGTTTCACCATTCCTTGAGGTCTTCATTTCCATATGAAGGTTCCAGTGTTACAAAAAATTTATATTAAATAAATGTGTATCTTTTGTTAATCTGTCTTTTGTCAACCAATTTACATGGCCTCAGAGGGAGAACCCAGGAGGGTAGAAGGAAAAGGAATTTTTCCTCCCCTACAATGGCTTCCAACATGGTGCTAGAGAAGAGCTGTGAGCCTGAAGAACTCTTACCTCTTCCAGTATGACGCGGGAGATGGCACAAAATGGTGGAAGGTGATAGAGGAGTGTGAAGTTGTACTCTGAGAGGTGCTCTCTTGCTTTGTATGGTGTTCAGGGAACCCAGACATTCCCTCACGTCCTAGTGAATAGGTGGGCATGCTGTGAGAGTGCCCCAGAGCTGTGCAGAGTCAAAGAAGCCCCTGTGCAAAGACTTTGTAACTGAAGGAAGATGGCTGAGACTATGGGCATCATTTGTGAGAGGCAGCATGTCATCTCAAAACGTCCACTGGCTCATACCTCAGTGGTCGCTGGCCTGGAGACTAAGCAGTCCAGACATGTGACATCGGAGACCTGCAAGGATCTAGGACCTCAGTACTTGAAGTGCATCCAGACACCAGCAGTATCAATATCACTTGGAATCTTGTTAGATGTGCAGAGTCTTGGGTTATCACCCCAGACCCTGTGAACAAGAATCTGTACCATAACAAGGTACACAGATTATTCATGTCACTTTTAAGTTCCAGAAGCCTTGATCTAGAAGACATTGTGTGAACCCAGGGGCTCTGCCTCTTTGTTACAGCCCACTGTGAGAGGTACAGCACAGTCACTCTCTACAGCCATGTGCTGTCTTAGGGAAGAGCAAAAGATGTGGAGAGAATGTGAAAGACTCAGCATTTTCCAAAATAGACTCAGTTTGAAGAGACTGAGTTCTTGAATTGGATCAAGTTTCCTGGACTGGACCAAAACTGGCCCCCTAAGATTAAATCAGCAGTAAAAAAAATAACAGAACTGTATTTTCTTTGATCAGCACCTTTTGAGGGTCATTTTTTTTTATTAGTCATGATTCCTTCTCACCCAGACAGATGAATAATGCACACATTGTGTGGTTTCTCATTTGCTGTGTCATATCGCTTACTTCTTTATATAGTCTTTTGTGCATTTACCTTTTTTGACTCCCCTGTACATGAGTGAATCCATGGGTCTATGACATGAAATATTTTTGTAGATTTGCATAGCAAGAGACCCAGCTTAAAGTCAGGGCTTTTTTTGTTTGTTTGTTTTGTTTTGTTCTTTAATCCTGCCCTGGGAGTCAGTCAAGCCTGGTTATGTCTGCACAACTGGTAGAGAAGACTAGCAGGATGACTCTATTTATTTGAGGAATTAAAAATCCTCGTAATAGAGAATTCATCTTAAGGGAAAAGAGTAGGCACAAAGGACAAAAGGAGCACTGAGTTTCATAGTATATAAGCCAAGTCTTGCATTAGGCTTTTTTTTTTTTGCTACAACAGTTTGTGGACTTCTTTAACATTTTATTCAATAAAGTGCCAGGCCTCAAGTAAAGTTTTGAGTTAAGACTTGTTTGAAAAACTAGTTAACATATATATCCTACTCATCGCCCTCCTAGCACACACACCTTGTTTTGCAACACATTCGGTGACTACTTTACTCATTATTTTATATCATTCTATGTCTTTTATTTTTAGCCATACGAATGAATTATTTTATGTTAAAATAAACTGTTACGCATACACACAAAGTGCCAGGCTTGTGGGTCTCAATTATACTTAGAGGGGCACCACTCAGGGTCTGACAGAGAAGGAATCAAAAGCCCAGCCCTTCTGGCTCAGTTGGTTCGAGGAGAGCAATGCAGGATCAGAGGTGAGGAGTATCACTCAGACTGCCTCTTACCGCTTCAAGGATATGAGAGCCCATCAGACATAACCTCCTTCAACTTCCCAGTATTTTCTCTATAAACACTTATATTTATTACCCATCCTCAGGGACTTCTCTCTTGTCTCAGGGCATGTGATGTGGCCCCTTTTGTGCAATTCCCTGCGCCCTTGACCCTATCCCTTCCCACCTCTTTAGGGGCTTGGCTGTTGTCTGGGAGGAACAACCTTTCCTTTACCGCTCTTAGGTTCGGTGTCTGGAGGCATGCAAAATAAACTAACAAAGGACAAATTAACAGGAGTAAGGCACAATATTTTATTAGTATTTGCACAAGAGTTCATGGAAAAGAAGTGAAATTAAAGAAAGCTATTGGAATCTATTGGAAGCTATTGGGGGCTTATATACCATTTTAATGAAGGAAAGGAGGTTTGAGAGTCAAGAGAAGATTGAAAGTCAATGAGTGACATCAATGGGAGAATTAATGGAAGATAAAGGTTATTTTATTTTTTATTTATTTATTTTAAAGATTTTATTTATTTATTTGACAGAGGGAGACAGCCAGCGAGAGAGAGAACACAAGCGGGGGAGTGGGAGAGGAAGAAGCAGGCTTCCAGTGGAGGAGCCTGATGTGGGGCTCGATCCCAGAATGCGGGGATCACACCCTGAGCCGAAGGCAGATGCTTAACGACTGAGCCACCCAGGCACCCCAATAAAGGTTATTTTAGTAAAGTTCATTCATGAATACTGATTTTGGTGTTGACTGTCTATCTCCGATGGTAAGAATTGCTCTTCCCTTCCTGGTGGTGGTGGGGGCAGCTTCAGAAAGAGAAATTTATGCCCTGCTCTTTTAGGCAGCTAAGAAGAGGGCAGAGAACTCTACCTGCATCTGTTGATTCTCAGCTCGAAATAATCCTTCAGCTCGAAATAATCCTTATGCCAACGTGTCCTCTTCTGGGGTGGCATATTTGGATTCTCTTCACTATATCGAACATATGTTTTCTCTGTTATAATTTCATTTCCTCCCCCAGTTGCTTCTTCCTCTTTGCTTGTAAACATGCTCAGATCTTTCTCATCTAAGGATCCATCCTTCTAGTGGCCCTTCCACATTCATTCAAAATAATATTTATTCAGGGTTTACAAGCACAGACACTGATCTAGGTGTTGAGGACGTTGTGGGTGAAGAATACAGATACAGTCCTTGTCCTCCTGAAATGTATAGTCTGTGGTCCACATCCCCACTAACTACCATCCAATCTCATTTCCTTTCCTTTTTTTTTATTTTTAAGATTTATTCATTTATTTATTTGAGAGAGAGAGCATATGCGTGCAAATAGGGGGAGGAGCAGAGGGAGAGGGACAAGCAGACTCTGCCCTCATTGTGGAGCTTGACGTGGGGCTTGATCACAGAACCCTGAGATCAAGACCTGAGCTAAAATCAAGAGTCAAGTGCTTAACAAACTGAGCCACCGAGGCGCCCCTAATTTCTTTTCCTTTTCACCCAAACCTCAGAGTAACCTACTCCAGCTGCTCTTCCTCTCTCCTTAGGTTAGTGCCATCCTATCATTCAAACCACAAACCTAGGAACTCACCCTAGTTTCCTCCTGCTCCTCATACTGCACATCACCAAATACAGGTGATGTTACCTAAATATATTTTTTAATGAGTCCCTCTTTCCATCCCTACCATCAAATTTCTAGACTGGCCGTGATCATCTCCTGCTCATCAGTGGCCACTATAACTGGTCCTCCTGCCTCTGCTTTCTGCTCCATTAGACCCCTCCTCCAGATGTCAGCTGTAGAGGTTGCTCCTATGCTTTTGACCCCTCAAAGACACTCCATTTCCCATAGAATGAAGTCCAAGTTCCCCAGTGGAGCCTCACACTTTTGTCACTGCCTTCATCTCCAATCTCCCCTCCCTGATTTGCTCTCTGCACTTGCAGGTTTCCATATACAGCATGTCCAGTGTGTGTAACTGCTTAAACTCATAACTGCCGAGAACTTTCTTGGGCTCTTTTTGCCCACGGACACCTGGCTATATTTCCTCGCCTCATTTTTCAAGGCTCAGCTCTTTGGCTTTTTGCTACCTACTCTAAAAAGTCTTTCCAGGTTTTCCCCTTCCTGAAGGGGGGGATGGGTGTCCTTCCCCTATGCTTCCATGGTGGCTGTGTGTATCACTATAGTTGGCATCACTGTGCTATCATTTTATAACTGTTAATTCTGTCTTTCTCACCAAGCTTTGAGGTCCTTTAGAAAAATGTTTGGAACATAGTAGGAATGCAATAAATATTTGTGGAATGAGGCATGATCTGCACTTTTCCATCACTAGATGAGATTCCCAGGACTAGAGCCATGGAACCCAGTCCTATCATTGGATGACCAGCATCTCCACCAAAAGATGAGATGTTAATGGCTCTACCATAGCCTTCCACTAACTGGAATGGAGGTGTTAATGGCTCTACCATAGCCTTCCACTAACTGGAATGGAGATGTTAATGGCTCTACCATAGCCTTCCACTAACTGGAATGGAGATGTTAATGGCTCTACCTTAGCCTTCCGTTAAGCCTGTCCTGTGGTGGGAAATACCTCACCCATGGCTATAAGAAAAACACCCATGATGCACATTCATTATCATTTGTTTTTAATTCCTGCCTAGATATTGTCCCAGCACACTGGTGTCTCTTTCCATTGAGAATGAAATCAGACATTTAAGGGTGAACTTGGGTGTTAAACAAACAGATATGGCTAACTTCGAGAAAGAAGACATGTGTGTAACATGCCATTGAGCCTTTCAGTGTCTGAGACCTAAGGATATTTGTCCACTTATCCAATTAATTTTATATAAATGTGTTTTTGCATTTTAAGCATCCTTCAAAAACTACCACATAGCTTCACGGAATGAGGATTGATCACAGAATGAGGATGCTTAACTATGGGGTGTCATGAAGGTATTCAAATTCTGAGTGCAAGGACTGAGGCCAGCAGTTAGATGTTGGGTAAACCCTCTGTGGAAATCCACATCCTCTTTACATGTGCACAGCGGCAAATGTTCTAGCTGGAAAAGACCTTAGGAATCATTTTGGTGAACTTTCACATTACAGATTCAGAAACCGAGCCCGTTAGAGGTTTAAATCAGTGTTCTCAGATGTTAGCCCATGGACAGTACTGGGAAGCAGTATGTCCTGGGGAAAGTGTTACAAATATGAATTTTCTGTTCCCATCTCATCAGCAGGAATTTGACTGAGGTGTGGGTTGGAAATCAATGGTTTCAGTAAGTTGCCAAGTTATCCCCCTCTTTTCCACTGAATTCAGGTAGGACCCTCCCTTCTGCCATACCAGTTTCTTGTGATTCTTTCCACCTTTGTGCTATTCACAAATTGGATAAATAAACCATTCTTGTTTATATCCACACCGTTTATAAAAAGTTCACAAAGACAAGATCACACTAGAACATTTTAGCTCACAATACGGTTTCCTATGGTGGACATCCTCCCATCATATCCCTTTGGGGTTCTTCATTGCCTGATTGGTAATCCTCCCATCCGAATTTTATCCAGTCTTTATTTCTCTGTCTTGTCCCAAATGAAGTCATGAAATATGTCCAATGCCTGGCTGACACCCAGAACACTGTATCTACTTTTTCCCTCAACTTGCAGGCTTGTGAAATTATCAGAACATCTGTTTTAAAAATTACGGTGAAGCTTTCTTAATATTCTCTCTTTCCTCAAAGTTTGTCCTGTTGTTTTAAACCTTTTTCTGACAATGACCTCTGTCATTCATTGACATTTTTCCTGTTTCTTGTAGTCCAGTTTTTTAAAATCACTTCTGCAACTCATTATTCTACATACTGAATTGTTGTTTCATCTAGACTTCATGATGACTTCAAGCACCATATATTTGCTTAATGACTACAAAATCTCCAGCCACGCTGTCCAAAACATAAGTCCCACATTTTCAGCTACACCTGGTGTTTGACGGCAACCTTGTATTAGAGGTACAGTTCCTTTCTGTCTGCCAACACCCTCTTAGAGAATGTGCCTTCCCATAGCCCATAAAGGGTAGCCATGCAGATCACCATGTGACCTCTTCCTTCAGGCCATAGCTGATTTTACCAGAGTGGCTACCTGCTCTAAGACAGGCCAGTCAGATTTCCTTGCCTGGAAATCCCCGGCCAGAGAGCCCCACAACTGTAAGGTGGTGATACAGAGCTTGAGACCTTATCCACTTGATAAATAAGCAGAGGAAGCCAGTGTAGAGAAAAATGGGGCAAATGTGCAAAGTGAAGCCAAGCAAAGCTCAATAGGATTTCAGAGAGATTGAGATGGAGCACATGGTTGCCCAAGAATTTTCTGGTGCCAATGAGACCCTGGTGTGTCACCTTCATTGTAGCTCTTGAAATTCAATCATTCATTTTTCAAATATTGTTTGACAACCTACTTACACGAGGAACTTTGCTATGGGCCAGAAATATTTTGCTGAGTCAGAAAAATGTGGTCTCTGACCTCACAAATCTTACATTTGAATCTTTTTTCACAGTAAATTCCTTGTTACTTGCACATGTCTGAGTGAGTTTGTTTCTTGCAATCCAGTGATGCATGATCAGTATATGACTAAATTCTTAATATATTGCAAATCGAACTTGTGGTGCTCACAATGCCAGCTCCTCAAGAAAGCCCAGTCTTGATCAGTGGCGTGGTGGTACACCGTTGTTTTTGAAAACAAAAACCTTATATTTGCATTTATTTCTCTTCTGCTTAATACACATCCAATCAATGGTCAAATACTTTGGATTCTACTTTAAAATGTCCTTTCCTTCAGATATTCCTTTTTATCCTGTCTTAGATTAGATCCCTGACGCCTCTAACCTGCAATGTTTCAACCACCTTTCGTCAGGTCCTCCTGATGTCAGTCTTTCTCATCCTCCATGATGTCATAACGCTCCTTCCTAAGACCCATTTGTCATCTTGACATCCACCCCTAAACATCTCCATTGCCTTCTCTTTGCTGCAAGGACAAAGTACAAACTCCTTAAACAAGAGGCCTTATGTGACCTGCTCCCAAATTCTTCTCCATTGTTTTCTCCCCCAACTTGGACTCCAGTGATTTCCAACCACATTAAACACCTAGCATTTCTGAGTTTGTGTTTTCCCAATACACGTTTCTTTTTGCCTAAAAAAGGCCGTTCCCATATCTTTCTGGTAAACTCAACCATGAAGACAAGCTCAAATATGATTTCTACTGACGTAGGCAGAAGACATGTTCCCTTAAGGCATTCTGTCCACCCTGCTGAGACTGCAATATAGAAAAGAGTGAGAAGAGATAAAAGTAATCATAATCCCTTACAACTATGCCTTGTGGTCATGAAGGTTATTCCATTTGAACCATAGAACAGCTCAGGCAGATGAGACAGGAATGCGCCCCATTTTGTAGATGAGGAAATGGGCTTAAAGCAACAGGTGTCTTGCCCAATGTCACATGATCAGTCAGAGCTAGGATCCAGATTGTGGAGACAGGTCTTTGCAAAATCCTGCACCTAAAAGGTCTGGTTCCAAGTGCTTCAGGAGTTCTACATGCATTTGATTTTAATTTCATCTAAAACATACATTTTAATTAAAAATTTAGATAAAAGTCATATAACATAAAACTTACAATTTTAGTAATTTTAAAATGTACAACCCATTGGTTTTTAATATGTGCACAATGTTGCACAGCCATCACCACTGATTCAGAATAGTTCCATCATTCCTTCCCCAAAACATTATTCCTCCCAATTCTACTCCCTCCTAATCCCTGGAAGCCACAAATCTACTTTTTTGTCTCTATAGATTTGCCTATTCTGGCCATTTCATATGAAAGTTAGCATATAAGACGTGGCCTATTGTGTCTGGCTTCTTTCACTTAGCACAACATTTTCAAGGCTCATCCATGTTGTAGCGTGCGTCAGAACTCGTTCCTTTTTATGGCTAAGCAATATTCCATTTTATGGATATTCCACATTTAAACAGCCATTCATCACTTGATGCACATCTGGGTTGGGTTCATTTTTTGGCAACTGTGAATGATGCCGCTTTGAACATTCATGTACAAGTTTTTGTGTGGACATGTGTTTTCACTTCTCTTAGGTATATTCCTAGGAGTGAAATTGCTGGGTCATGTGGTAAATATTTAACTTTTGGGAAACTGTCAAGCTTTTTCCATAGCATGGAACCATTTTACACTCCCACCAGCAATATATGAGGATTCCAATTTCTCTACCTCCTCACCAACACTTGTTCTTTTCCTTTGTAATTTCTTTTAATGTAGTCATTCTAATAGGTGTAAACTAGTATCTCATTGTGGCTTTTAAGTTGCCTTTTTCTAATTCCTAATGAGCATCTTCTCATGTGCTTATTGGCCATTTGTAGATCTTCTTTGGAGAATGTGTACTCAGATTCCTTCAGTTATTTGCTTTATTGTTGAGTTGTGACAGTTTTTTATATATTCTGGATACTAGACCCTTATCTGATTATGATTGGCATATATTTTCTCCTGTTTTATGGGCTGTTTTTTCACCTTCTTGATAGTTTTTTTTGAGGCATAAAAGTTTTTGATTTTGATAAGGTCCAATTCATCTATTTTTTTGTTGTTGCTAATTTTTTTTTCAAGATTTTATTTATTTATTTGTCAGAGAACTAGAGAGAGAGAGCACACAAGCAGGGGGAGCAGCAGGCAGAGGGAGAGGGAGAAGCAGGCTCCCCGCTGAGCAAAGATCCCGATGCAAGACCCAATCCCAAGACCCTGGGATCATGACCTGAGCTGAAGGCAGATGCTTAACCAACTGAGCCACCCAGGCCTCCATTCATGTTTCTGATGTCATATTTAAGAAACTATTGCCTTCTCTAAGGTCACAAAACTATGTCAAGCTTTGTTCCCTTTGAGGAGTTGTATAGTTTTAGTTCTAATGTTTAGATATGTCTTTAATCTATTTTGAGTTAATTTTTATAGGTGATGTGAGATAGAGGTCTATGTTTACATATTTTTTTGCATGTGGATGCCTGTGTCCCAGCACCCTGTGTTGAAACACTATTCTTTCCCCATTGAATGGTCTTTGAACCCTTGTAGAAAATTTATTGACCACATATATATGGGTTTATTTCTTCCAATTCTATTCCAATTCTATTCCATTGACATGTATTTGTATACTTATACCAGTATCATGCTGTTTTATTACTATAGCTTTGTAGTTAGTTTTGAAATCAGGAAGTGTGAGAACTTTGTTCTTATTTATTTTAATAATTTAAAAGCGTGTGTACATGTTCTTCTGACATAAGTTTTAAAAATAAAATAACTTTTAGGTAATATGGTTTATCTTACACAATTTAAAAATTTACCGAAGAATTTAAGAAGAACATGAAGGAAGAAGTTTTAGCAGTCATTGTTAACCCATTATTGACATTTTAAAGTATTTCCTTCCAGTTTTACAAAAGTGTCTGTCTGTCTATCTAGAATAAATTGAGATACATAGTTCTAAATCTTGCTTTTTTCCACATAGCATTAGATCGTGAACAGTATTACATGCTATTAAATATTCTAAGAAAATGTCATTTTAATAGCTTCATTATTAGTTATTCCCCTATAGCTGGACATATAGACTATTTCAAGTGTTTTTCTGTCGTAAATAATGATGAATTAAACTTGCTTATAAAAAAAGTCTTTTTGTACATCCCTAATATTTTTTTTAGGATAGATGTCTAGAAATGGAATTACTGCATCAAAGCCTATTTTAAAATTTTTTATTTTAATGGTTAAATTCTTTTATTAAAGGGATTGTAACAATTTGCAATCTCATGGATGTATGAAAATGCCATACCTCACCGACTGTCAACACTGAATGTTATCACTTTTTGACATTTGCTAATTTAATAGAATGATAACATTTTCTTTATTTAGCCCTTTTTTCTTATGTGAGTATAGCTGACACACAATGTTACATTAATTTCAGGTGTACAACTTAGTGATTTGAGAAGTTCATACATCATGCTGCATTCACTGCAAGCCTAGCCACCATCTGAACCATTACATCCCTATTACAGTGTCATTGATGGGATTCCTTATGCTCAGCTTCTTATTCCCATGACATACTCATTCCATAACTGGAGGCCTGTATCTCCCCACTTCACCTTTTGAAAATGAACACTGAGGGGCACCTGGGTGGCTCAGTTGGTTAAGCATCTGCCTTCAGCTCAGGTCATGATTCCAGGTGCTGGATTGATCCCCGCATCAGGCTCCTTGCTCAGCAGGGAGTCTGCTTCTCCCTCTGCCTGAGGCTCTGCCTGCTTGTGCTCTCTGTCAAATAAATAAACAAAATCTTTAAAAAAATGAATACTGAAGCTGAAATTGTTGTATGTTTTATTGGAGTTCTCCAGATATTTATATTCTATAGCCATTATTCTATGAAGATTTTAGCATGTTTCTTAATGAATTGTCTGAATTCTGAGTTCATGATGGATGGATGCAGATACCTTGTCTGTTCTTGTAGCAAATTTCCTTCTTGGTGTTTTGGGTTTGCATTTAGTTGCAATCGTTATATTTTTTGACTTGCTGAAGTTTCATATTTTCCTTTCAATTCAACCTTCCAAGTTTTCCTCTTTGTATTTTCTTCAGCAGCTTTTAGGTTTGGAATGTCTTTATTTGCAAAAGGACCACAAAGATGCTTGTCTCTCTGCTTCCAGGTTTTGATCACTTTTCACCTGGACTTTGTTGAACTGTTGTCTTCAGGAAAGATTTAATTTTATTTTTTTCTGAAATTTTAGTCACACCATATTATTTTATGATAGCTCAAAAATTTATAGCTGGTAGGGCCCATGTTCATTGATGATTCCTCCTCTTTATGGTCTTTTTTGGCACTTTGTGTGTATTTTTGCCTCCAAATGAATTTTTTCATCACACTGTCAAATATTTTAAAAATCCCATTGAGATTTGGATTGCATTTAGACCCATAAATTAATTTGACATATTTATAATATTCATTTTTCTCATCCAGGAACATCATATAGTTCTCTATTTTGATGTCCCGTAGCCAGGTTTTACAATTCTTTTCATATAGATCATGCACGGAAACTTATCCCTATGGTTTTGTATCCCTGTGGTGGTTAAAATAGCAAATAGGACCGTTTTGTTGTTTTTCTATTTAAAATAGACTCCCACTGATACGCAATATTTCAACTTATATTTTTGTCTTAAATCTGTACCTTGATAATTTTTCAATAGATGCTTTGTGGTTTTAAGGTTACGTGATGTGATATTATTTATATATAGATAATGTCTCTTCATTTTCAATAACTAGAATCTCTTTTCTTTTTCAAATATTAATATAGTGTTCGGGACTTTAAAGATGTATTATATAATAGTGGGATGGAGGGAATCTTTCTCTTATTCCTATTGCTAATGGGAATGTCTCTAATGCTTGCTTAGCTGTTAAGAAAATGCCTGGCTATTGGTTTAAATTAAATATTCTTCCTCACGTTAAGGAAGGGTCCTTCTATTCCTGGTTTGCTAAATGATTTTTTTTTTTTTAATGAGGAATCAGAATGGAATTTTATTGCTATCTTGTCATTATCCTTTGAAATAATCATACATTTATTACAACAGCAGATATCACACACACATACTGATTTCCTAATATTAAGTTATATTTACATTTGTGGGAAATACTTTACTTGGTTGTAGGATATAATTTCTTTAACTGCTGAATTATATTTGCTAGTGTTTAGGATTTTTCCTAATAAGTAGGATTAACCTGGAGTCTTTATTGTTGGTCATGTTAGTTGTGTTATTTTGATATCGTGTTTATCTGGCTTTATAAAACAAAGGGGAGCATTCAGTCATTTTCTATGCTCTGGAATAGTTTGTGGGTTTTAGATTCATTCAAGACAGTTTCCTCTCTCTTGCTTCTCCATGTCACACCATTCCCTCTCCATTCCCACACCCCTGTTTTCACTTGCTTCTCACCCCTGTCGCCATTTTGAACCATGGGAAATTCAAGGGTGAGATGCAGTTTGATGCTACCTTCAGGCTGCTGAGACAGCCATGGTGTCTCTCCCCAGAGTCCAGCTTGGATGCCTTAAAAGACTCTCAGCAGGAGCCATCCGAAAGGCATTCACCAAGATAACCATCTGCATCAGGAAGCAGTGAGACTGTGCCACAGGTGGTCTCAGGGAAGCCCAAAGACTGGGGGCAGCCAGTGTGCCAGCCAGAGGAGGCATGGTCTGCCTCCGGGGAAACTGCTCATTGCAGATGTCCAAACGGGGAACTCCAAGGAAAACAGCAGAGCCATGGGACGAAGGGACCAAGCACTGTGCAAGTACCACACAGGAGGTCCTGCTGCCAATGTAGAATGTTCCAGGCAAGTAAGATCCGTTAAGTCCCAACGTTCCCATCTCCCTTCCTCCAGACCTGAATCTTAAGCAGAATGCAAAGTCACCTACACCTCTCTTTGCCTGAAATAGGCCTGTGTTGGAGGAAGGGGGAGATTTAAATTAAATGAAGGTTGGACTTTTGATATTATACTGAATGGGGTTTTAATTATTTAACAGTTGCTGGAGAACTTTTATTACCAGAAAGTGCCTAGAAAGCGATGGAACCTATCCAGACTTGTGTCAAGGGAAATGATCTCACAGAGCGGAGTGAGAGAGGGTAGTTATGTTGAAGATTAGAGCTGGCTTCTGCCTGTCCCTACTGAGTTCAGCTCAGTGAGCAAACAGGCCCAAAGAGGGGCACTGAGAGTGATTCCTGGCCTTCTTTTATATGATCACTTTTAGAATGTTCTACTGTGCTGTGCTTTGGAAGTTGATGGCAATACACTGCTTAATCTAAATCTTGGACATTGTCATTTGCCTTTTATTGGTAGAGTCTGTAATTGAAAATACAATGGAAGAACAGGGAAGAGCTTGAAGGGAATGGTGGAAAAGGCTCACATGAGATTTGGGCAAAAGAAATCCAGATGCCACCATATTTGGGACAAAGTAAAACATTTTAAACAGTATTTAACTGTATGTTAAACATCACAACTCACAGTTTGGGGGGAAAAACCCTTTTTTCCTCCAGAGTCTTAAGCATTTCTAAATATATTGGAAGAATCTAAATGAAATGTGGCATTTTTTAACTTTGATCTAGGTATTTTTAATATTCTATTTATTTGTGTTCTTACCTTTTAGGTCAGAGCCTAAAAATAAAATGAGGTCCTTGGTATAGTCATATAATGTTTGATGTATTTCCTTTCTTTAAAGTTATATTAAGACCAAGTTTATGTTAAGAAACAACTTCCAAATTCATTAGGTATAGCAGCTTGGAAATAAATTATCTCTTCCAATTACCAAGAATGTTTAAGATCATTTGGGAGGATTTTGACATTTCCAGATTTATCCTTTCTTTGTGGTTTTTTTGGGGGGATTTTTTTTTGGGTAAATTCATCATGATAGGAAAAAAATAGAGTTAGTTTTAGGACAATTCTCACATCTGCCAATGATGAATTTAGCACTCATGATTTTTCAAAGCCCACGTTCCCTAGATATAGACTCTGAGGTACAGCAGTTTATTTAGGGGGAGATGCCAGGGAAGTGATGAAGTGAGACGGAGAAGGAAAGGAAGCCAGAAACTACCACTGTGGGCTGTCTTGCTGAGAGCCTCGGAGAGGCTGAGGAAAGCACGCCTCGAGCTGGTGCTTATCCACCATCCCTTGTTGGTCATTGGTGGAGAGCTGCCGGGGTGCCGGCGGGGGTTAAGTACCCAGCACTTCCCACCGGCCTATGTGTGACAGGTCTCTCTGACCAGAGTCCTCAGGCAGTAAGGGACTCTCAGCTTCTGTAAGAGCTGTGAGTTATGAGGAGAACTGGACAGGACAGCTACAGAGTCTGCAACACCCTGGAGCTGGATTCGAGAGGCGGAAGGTGGAAGTGGTGACGGCAGAGTCTGGAACCAAAGTGGGTTCAAACCAGCTATGCCCCTCCTTACCTGTGACCTTGAGAAAATCATTTAACCTTTCTGTGCCTCCGTTTCCTCATCTGTAAAAAAGGAGATAGTAATAGTACCTAACCTCCTAGGGTTGTTGTGAGGATTAAGTGGGTCAGTAGAGATAACCAGCTAAAAACAGCCTCGACGCATTGTATGCTGACCGTCTAGCCATATTTATCATTAGGCAGCTCCAAAGTAAATGGTCAGCCTGCTCCCAACAGTGCGCTTGTGCGAAACGATTACCATTTACCTGTGTTCTCTTCGCTGTCACTTCCTGACATGAGGCACCTTCTGATAGTTTCTATATCTCCACTAAGAACTCAGAACTTATAAAAAAAGAATTATCCTGTGACCCAGCAATTGTACCACTGGGCATTTATCCAAAGGATACAAACTTAGTGATCTGAAGGGGCACCTGCACCCCAGTGTTTATAGCAGCAATGTCCACAGTAGCCAAACTGTGGAAANAGTGTTTAGGATTTTTCCTAATAAGTAGGATTAACCTGGAGTCTTTATTGTTGGTCATGTTAGTTGTGTTATTTTGATATCGTGTTTATCTGGCTTTATAAAACAAAGGGGAGCATTCAGTCATTTTCTATGCTCTGGAATAGTTTGTGGGTTTTAGATTCATTCAAGACAGTTTCCTCTCTCTTGCTTCTCCATGTCACACCATTCCCTCTCCATTCCCACACCCCTGTTTTCACTTGCTTCTCACCCCTGTCGCCATTTTGAACCATGGGAAATTCAAGGGTGAGATGCAGTTTGATGCTACCTTCAGGCTGCTGAGACAGCCATGGTGTCTCTCCCCAGAGTCCAGCTTGGATGCCTTAAAAGACTCTCAGCAGGAGCCATCCGAAAGGCATTCACCAAGATAACCATCTGCATCAGGAAGCAGTGAGACTGTGCCACAGGTGGTCTCAGGGAAGCCCAAAGACTGGGGGCAGCCAGTGTGCCAGCCAGAGGAGGCATGGTCTGCCTCCGGGGAAACTGCTCATTGCAGATGTCCAAACGGGGAACTCCAAGGAAAACAGCAGAGCCATGGGACGAAGGGACCAAGCACTGTGCAAGTACCACACAGGAGGTCCTGCTGCCAGTGTAGAATGTTCCAGGCAAGTAAGATCCGTTAAGTCCCAACGTTCCCATCTCCCTTCCTCCAGACCTGAATCTTAAGCAGAATGCAAAGTCACCTACACCTCTCTTTGCCTGAAATAGGCCTGTGTTGGAGGAAGGGGGAGATTTAAATTAAATGAAGGTTGGACTTTTGATATTATACTGAATGGGGTTTTAATTATTTAACAGTTGCTGGAGAACTTTTATTACCAGAAAGTGCCTAGAAAGCGATGGAACCTATCCAGACTTGTGTCAAGGGAAATGATCTCACAGAGCGGAGTGAGAGAGGGTAGTTATGTTGAAGATTAGAGCTGGCTTCTGCCTGTCCCTACTGAGTTCAGCTCAGTGAGCAAACAGGCCCAAAGAGGGGCACTGAGAGTGATTCCTGGCCTTCTTTTATATGATCACTTTTAGAATGTTCTACTGTGCTGTGCTTTGGAAGTTGATGGCAATACACTGCTTAATCTAAATCTTGGACATTGTCATTTGCCTTTTATTGGTAGAGTCTGTAATTGAAAATACAATGGAAGAACAGGGAAGAAAGAGCTTGAAGGGAATGGTGGAAAAGGCTCACATGAGATTTGGGCAAAAGAAATCCAGATGCCACCATATTTGGGACAAAGTAAAACATTTTAAACAGTATTTAACTGTATGTTAAACATCACAACTCACAGTTTGGGGGGAAAAACCCTTTTTTCCTCCAGAGTCTTAAGCATTTCTAAATATATTGGAAGAATCTAAATGAAATGTGGCATTTTTTAACTTTGATCTAGGTATTTTTAATATTCTATTTATTTGTGTTCTTACCTTTTAGGTCAGAGCCTAAAAATAAAATGAGGTCCTTGGTATAGTCATATAATGTTTGATGTATTTCCTTTCTTTAAAGTTATATTAAGACCAAGTTTATGTTAAGAAACAACTTCCAAATTCATTAGGTATAGCAGCTTGGAAATAAATTATCTCTTCCAATTACCAAGAATGTTTAAGATCATTTGGGAGGATTTTGACATTTCCAGATTTATCCTTTCTTTGTGGTTTTTTTGGGGGGATTTTTTTTTGGGTAAATTCATCATGATAGGAAAAAAATAGAGTTAGTTTTAGGACAATTCTCACATCTGCCAATGATGAATTTAGCACTCATGATTTTTCAAAGCCCACGTTCCCTAGATATAGACTCTGAGGTACAGCAGTTTATTTAGGGGGAGATGCCAGGGAAGTGATGAAGTGAGACGGAGAAGGAAAGGAAGCCAGAAACTACCACTGTGGGCTGTCTTGCTGAGAGCCTCGGAGAGGCTGAGGAAAGCACGCCTCGAGCTGGTGCTTATCCACCATCCCTTGTTGGTCATTGGTGGAGAGCTGCCGGGGTGCCGGCGGGGGTTAAGTACCCAGCACTTCCCACCGGCCTATGTGTGACAGGTCTCTCTGACCAGAGTCCTCAGGCAGTAAGGGACTCTCAGCTTCTGTAAGAGCTGTGAGTTCTGAGGAGAACTGGACAGGACAGCTACAGAGTCTGCAACACCCTGGAGCTGGATTCGAGAGGCGGAAGGTGGAAGTGGTGACGGCAGAGTCTGGAACCAAAGTGGGTTCAAACCAGCTATGCCCCTCCTTACCTGTGACCTTGAGAAAATCATTTAACCTTTCTGTGCCTCCGTTTCCTCATCTGTAAAAAAGGAGATAGTAATAGTACCTAACCTCCTAGGGTTGTTGTGAGGATTAAGTGGGTCAGTAGAGATAACCAGCTAAAAACAGCCTCGACGCATTGTATGCTGACCGTCTAGCCATATTTATCATTAGGCAGCTCCAAAGTAAATGGTCAGCCTGCTCCCAACAGTGCGCTTGTGCGAAACGATTACCATTTACCTGTGTTCTCTTCGCTGTCACTTCCTGACATGAGGCACCTTCTGATAGTTTCTATATCTCCACTAAGAACTCAGAACTTATAAAAAAAGAATTATCCTGTGACCCAGCAATTGTACCACTGGGCATTTATCCAAAGGATACAAACTTAGTGATCTGAAGGGGCACCTGCACCCCAGTGTTTATAGCAGCAATGTCCACAGTAGCCAAACTGTGGAAAATGCCCAGATGTGCATTGACAGATGAGTGGATAAAGAAGAGTTGGTGTATATATACAATGGAATATTACTCAGCCACCAAAAAGAATGAAATCTTGCCATTTGCAACGATGTGGATGGAACTAGAGGGTATTTTGCTAAGTGAAATAAGTCACTCAGAGAAAGATAAATACCACATGATTTCACTCTTTGTGGAATTTAAGAAACAAAACAGATGAACATAGGGAAGGGAAGGAAAAATAAAAACAGATAAAAACAGGGAGGCAAACCATAAGAGACTCTTAACTACAGGGAACAAACTGAGGGTTGCTGGAGGGGCGGTGGTGGTGGGGTGATAGGCATTACGGAGGACACTTGATGTAATGAGCACTGAGTGTTATATGCAACCGATGAATCACTAAATTCTACTCCTGAAACTCATAATACACTATATGTTAGCTAAATTGAATTTATATTAAAGAAAAAAAACGAATAAAAAAAAAAGAACTCAGAACTGAGCATGCTATGTATGATATTGAGTGACCTCATCTCAACTGGGGTTTAAAGTTTATTTTCCATTCAGAGCACTGGGATGGCTCAGTAGGTTAAGCATCTGCCTTTGGCTCAAGTTATGATCTCAGGGTCCTGGGATTCCGCCCCACATTGGGCTCCCCGCTCAGTGGCGAGTCTGCTTCTCCCTCTCCCTCTGTGCTCTCTCTCACTCTCTCTCAAATATATAAATAAATAAATAATCTTAAAAACAAAAGTTTATTTTCCACTCATATACATAGACACATACTCATCATTCAGGGGAGCATTTAAACCCCTCACCTAAGCATAGTCTGATAAAGTTCAGTTGATTCTCCTTTTCTCCTGGAGATCACACAATACTTAAGACCGCATTTCCACAGAGGACCCTATGGTCCAAGGCCACTTCCTGCCCCCTGCCTTTTCTTTGTCTTCCATCCATGGTACTTTGCAGACAAGAGGCCCCAAGGCCTGCTGGTAATTCACATTACAGAAAGCACATCTATTATTTATATGGAATTTGAATTTAATATGATAGTAGCAAAGCACTTTACAAAGTAGCCAAGAAGGAAGAAAAGGGTTAAGAAGCCTCTATGGACATAAGACACAAATTAAAAGCAGAGATAGAAGAAATGGTCCTCTTGTCCTAAGAATGCCAGGAGTGGGGTTTTATGCTCTTTAAATACATCTGCTTCCATTCACACACATTTGCATGTATGTCCACCCCAAGCAGCGAGAGAAAAGTGAGTGATTCTCTCAGCAGCTAGAGAAAAGAACAGAGTGATTCAGGCCCTTTCTATTATTTCATGAGCAACCGTGTAGACTCAAAGACCAGGCTAGGAATTCTGAAGTGGAAAATTCAGTGTTTCACTCACAAATTTTATACGCCATCTCCCTAAGTATCAAATAGCTTCAAGGAGTTTTTTTTTTTCCTCCAGTTTATCCCTAAGTATTTGAGTCCATTATTTTCAAGGGAGCCAAGAGATCTCTTAACAAATTGCACCGGCTCCCTCTGATGCTTAAAAAAAAGAGAGAGAGGGAAAGAAAAAGAAAGAAAAGAAAAAGCCATTTACTGTTCTTCCCTGATTTGGAGAAGTTCAATAAAATCTTTTTATGCACCCTATTTATTTTCCTAGACATTTAAATTTTTTATGCAGGCCTGGCATGCTCAATAATTCAAGTTTAGCTCTAAATGGCCAGGTTTTATTTTCCATGGATTATCTTCGGGGACTAAAGGTTTAAAAGGATGACAGCCATGAAAAATCCCAGGCCTGCCTCCAGCCACGCACACTGGATACCATCTCTACCAAAAAGTAACCCGTCTGCTCCATAGGAGGCATCCGACCATGTAAATCATAGCACTTTGCACAGCTAACTTTAGAGCAATGGGGCCATCTAGACTCTGAATAGGGAAGTACTGAATGGAAAAATCTCCCCCCCTCTCCGGGATTCTTTTCTAGAGGATCCTGGAGATCTGGGTATTGAGGGGATGAAAGGGAAGCATATATGTGCCAGAGCCTCTTTAGCAGGTGATCAAGACAACTCAGCCGCACGATGACTCTCCTAGGTAGAGCACATTAACATTAAACGTTAAATATGTATAAGCATTTAAATGAAATATCGTAAACCTTAAAAATTACATTTTATGAGTGTTTGTATAAAAAGAAATATATTCCTGTTTTATATTAAAACACTTTATTCAATCTAAAAGTCAAGTTTTTATTTTGATTTTGAAAGAAATTAAAACACTTTCGTGGGACCCTACAAGTACTGTGGGCCTTAGGCATTGTGCCTAGGGGATAATTCAGTCCTGCATGCACACATGAAGGAAGTCAGGGGCTTCTGAAGTCCAGAAACCTTCCTTCCCTTGTACTTTCAGGATGTACTGAAAGGTGTCCAAACCTGCCGTATTTCTCTGTATTCCCTGCATTTGTCTCATCTTTTAGAATTTCTTACAATGCGTCATACGGTAGATGATACACCTAACATGGTCGTGGTGTTCCTTTTGTTCCCTAAATGCCGGATTGAACTGATGACACTTCTCACCTAGGAAACCTCCCAGATTGGAGGAGATATGGTACCCTAGCCGCGATGAGACACAGGGTGTCCCTCTCAGAACGGCTCCGACCTGGCTCTCTACCACCCCATCCACCCAGCCACACATCAAGAGATGAATCCTTTGTCATTTTCCCCCTCTCTTGAAAGTCACACAGCATCAGTTCTGCAGTCCTGTAGGTTGAAGTGGTCACAGCCCCCCCACCCCGACATTCACAGAAGAACGACAAGGTCACATTGTAAAGGAACCCGTGGGAGGGAAATATTGTGGGCACTATTAGAGAATGCAGTCTGCCAAATATCCCCCCCACCGGCCCCAGAGGCAAATTAATAGTGGGTTGGGTCATTTCTAAGGATAAGGGTCACGAACAAAAGAAGTGACATTTTGCCCAACTGGTTGTGCTGCAGTCATCCCTGTTTCTTTAAGAGATGGGGAAACCCAGTCGGTAGGCTCAGGTGGTGGGGGTTATTGTGGAGCTTCGTGCCGAGGAGTGAGAAAAACAGAAACGGCAGAGGGTGGCTAGTATGTCCTTCTTAGCCAGCTGAACCGAGCCGTGAAGGGTCGTTTAGGGCTGTTGGGTTATGATATCATCACTTGTTCCCTTCTCCACCATGGGGCTGCTTTCTGGGGGGACACCACCACCCACTTCCCTTGCCCTTACTGGTTTCCCTGCTGTCTGCTTCCCTCTTCCCATGGCTTTTACCTGCTGTGGCTTCTGGATATTGTCTTGGTCGAGTCTCCATCACTGATCTAGTGAGCTGTGTCCATCGGTGGTAGGAAGCCTGGTGCTTCCAGACAGCTTTCCCAGCACAAGCTGCTGGCACACCATCCTCTGGTTAAACTTGATTTTATCAGTGATCCTGGGCACTTGGCAGGAGGGCGGGAGAGGGAGCAACTATCTATTTCAAGAGTCACACCATAGTGGTTTCTATGAGCTCCTAACTATGGGGCTGAAATTTTAGAAGATGAATTTGCAAAAGTCCATAGTAATCGTGACTGTGAATCTAATCATCTATCACAGGCATCCCTGCTTCAGAAAGGAGTTCTTTTCCCAACTGACTCCTAGGCAAGTGCCAACAGGGATCTCATGTCATTTGGCTCAAGAGAAATACCTCTTGCTGCCTGCAGAGGCTAATTTTCTAAGACTGAGACCGGGGTGAATAAATGGGGAGAAAAGCAGGTGGAATCTCTTTAGAGTAAAACACACCAAAAAAATGAAACAACTTTTTAACTAAAGCAACTGCCAGGCTCCTTTGCATCTTCCTCCTCTCCTGTCTCTGTGAGAGTCTGTCGTCTGCTCTGTCATTGCTGTCCTTGAGCTCATCTGGCTCTTAAAGCAAAGAATCAGGCCTCTGAATGCAGTACAGACAGAACCAAACCGCGTGTATGAATGTGCCACACTCAGTGCTCTTGGAAGCCAGGCTTCAAGTAGAGTCAATTACCACAGGCTCTTTGGCCCCCGAGCAAGCCAGTGCATCAAACTGGAAATTTCCGTGGCACTCTTAAACTTTCCGTCTCTGGTGCCAAAGTAAAGCACAGCTTGCCTCACATAAAGGAGCCTACATCATCACCCCCAGAATGACCAGCGACCTCAACAGACCTGCACAGATGCGCTGTGGAGCAAATATCAGACTTTCTCTCTGTGGACAAATCTAGGCTGCACCTTTATCTGTCAGTCAAAAATATATGCATTTACAGTGATCAGGAAAGAACACAGAGGAGCCTAGAGAAAGTAGGCTGCTACTTAGGTCTACAATTTTTGTCTTGTATATACAGGCACAGAAAAATGGAATTTTAAGAGGCTATAGTTACTCGACCTTTTTGTCACAATCTCTTAGACTCTAACACATGAGAATTTTTGGCATGCAGATATCCAAGACTGTGGCAAGCATAACCATTCAAGGTATACATATATATTTCTAAAAGTGTAACTTTATGTACAGTTGTATTTTATTCTTAATATCTGAGATCTTGCTGCTGGAAAGCTCTCTCTGTTATTTCATCTGTGAACACTAGTACCAAGATTTGAATATTTTGTTATTTGGAAACAGAAGAATTCCAGCAGAGAAAAAAAAATGTCCAGAATCTTCATTATGCATTTTTCAAAAGAAAGCTAATTATCAGGTGAGGATAAAACTTAGGGTTCCCCCACGAGGGAGTGCATCCTGGCCAATGAATCCATGTAACCTCATCCCTGGTCTCTCCTCCTCAAAACTTGAGAATGTTTGGCTTCTGGATAGTGTCAGAAGCAGAAGTAACACATAGTCTTGACGAAGAGAGAACCAGCTTTTCCTGAGGGAGATTTTAATCACGCACTACACATGTGAATCCTTTTAAAGAAATCCTTAGGTGCTGGGGAATTTCCAATCCCCACCTCCTTTAACCTGCAGGTTGAGCGAGACACACATTTGTGTTTTAGTTGCGCAGCGTTTTCTAATCAAAACAAACACACCCTTCCACGGAGAAGCGTCTGCCGTCCCAGTCAAGGTTTCGGCTCCAGTTAGCCTTTGTGTGGTTGGGGGGACGTCTTCTCTACGGACCGGGAGGTAGCCATCTCCGGGCACCTCCCCGCGTCAAGATCACCCGCGGCAGCGTGTGCTGCAGTCACGAAGCACGGCCACTAGATGGCGGGAGGGGACTGAGTTGGAGCCCCGGCCGTGGCTCCTTTCACCCTGCAGGGGGAGGAACACTTTTGTTTCTGTGTTTTTTCTGCCCCTTTGTTTGACTTCACCATTTTCTGTCCTCCTTTCTCTCCGCTGTAGTTATGTGGCTGGCTTTTCAGCACCTCCGTTCAAGGAAAGCCGGCCTGGCTCGGTCTCTGGCGGCGCGGGCTTGGGAGCATCTAGGGCTCCCGCAGTGACCCTGGCTCTCCCGCGCCTGCCGCCCCGCAGCCCACCGCAAGCATTCGCTCCCAGGTCCTCCGCACCATTCTTTTCAAATGTCACCCAGTCCCTGGCCAGGTGTTCATGTCTCAGAATAGGCATAAGGCTCTGCATAACTTGGAGGTAGTGCTATTTATGCAAGTATTACTTTTTTTTTTAAGACAGCTTCAGACCGTGTAAATCAGAATATTATAATCTTATGATGGGGATTAAAAAAAAGATTCTATTGAGGGGATGCAGACCAAACGGGCCCCAGACTTGTCATGTCTCCATATTGTATTGGAATTGACCTTCACTATACGGACCCAGAAAGGGTCCTAGAAAGGGATTGCGAAAGCAGACTGTTGTGGTAAGATTTCTAAAGAAGACATTCTAAAGAGCACATGAGGGGTTTTTTTTTTGTTTTTTGTTTTTTTAATAAATGACCTAATAATCTGAGAAGCCAAACCAAATGCTGATTCACCTGCCTACCGGCAC
Organism: Ailuropoda melanoleuca; assembly: GCF_002007445.2. Classification (NCBI taxonomy): domain Eukaryota; kingdom Metazoa; phylum Chordata; class Mammalia; order Carnivora; family Ursidae; genus Ailuropoda; species Ailuropoda melanoleuca. The sequence goes on from NC_048224.1 coordinate 12,643,187, forward strand.
TGAGAGAGGGGCTGCCAGGCTTTGGGCCCCCACAGTGCAGAGCAGCGGGGTGGTGGGGGGGTGGGGACTGCCAGGTCTCTTTCACACAGATTAGAAGTCTGTGTTTTCCTGGACGCATTGAGGTAATTCCCATTAATGTTAACAGGATTTATGAGAATAAGAGTTGGGGAGGCTTTGGGACCAAAGCCCTAGTGGGGTCCTCCGTCCTCCAGTTGGAACCACAAGAGCCCCAGAGTGGCATCAAGTCAGGAAGAACCATAGTAGGTGGACTTCAGAAGCACTAACACTCTCCCAGCCTGACGAAGGATCCCTGCCCCGTGACCACCCAGTCCCTACAACAAGCCTAGTAAGCAGAAGCTCCCTGGGCCTCCTCGGGCCAAAGATTGCCCCATGCAATCTGAGTAATGAAGGTCGCTTTCCTGTTCTGCTAAGTTTTCAGCCAGGTCTAGTTTCCTCCTGTATAAAAGGGGGATGATAATGGTACCCACCTTGTGGGGTTATTTTGAGGATCAAATGCAGGAATGAAAGTCAAGTGCTTAGTGCAGTATCTGGCCCATGTATATCTGCATCTAAGTGAGGATGATTTGTATTCATTTGGGCCTGTATTGGCAGCTTATTCCTATATTAGGCAGAATCTAGTTTTAAGGAAACACACCTGAGGGCCATGATGGAAACATTTCATAATAAAAACCCAAGCAGGTGTGAAATGAAAATCCCTACCCTTTCCAACATGCCCCCCCCCCAATGCACACACATACTTGGGGTGAATTAGACAAGGTAGGCCAAATTTCTCATCTCACCTCTTCTTTTCCTCTGTGGCAGCAGCGTGATTTATGGCTCTGAGAGGAGAGCTGGCCAAACTCAGTTGTTTCAGCTGACCTTCCCTGTGAGTTTTCAGGTTGAAGTGAGATCCAATGGGGTGTGAACTGAAACTCAAGAATATCTTCTGAAAGCCCAATGCACTGAGCTCAGTGAGGATCAAGCCAAACTAAAACCAAACCTTCCTCCCTCTTGCTCAGGGCTCCTGGAGCTCACAAAGCACAAGCCACTTCCGAGCCCCATAAGGAAGGGTCTGCGGCACCCGGCTGGGAGCGATGGGCCATTGTCTTCCCGGCAGCAGCAAATCCCCTGCTCACCCCGGAGCTGGCCCTGGGCCAGTGCCCTTAACAGCCTGGCAGGCTTTTGTCCCGGGGGCTCGAGGAGCTGTGACATTGGGAAAGTGAGGCTTTGCCAGAATACTCACGGAGGCCTGGTCAGGCTTTCTCCCCACAGTGGGGAAGCAGGTCCTAGTTCTTCCCAAACCGTCGATACATTCTAGCTCCACCACACTGAGAGTCGGGGCCAGGGCATGGAGAAGTAGAAGCTTCTCTCTGAAAAGGGAGTCGTTGGTGTCTTTCTGAAAAAGCCAGTGTGGTTTCTAGGAGATTCTGTAATGATGTTCTTAGCGCAGAACTCGAGTCTAAAAAAGATGGAGGGAGAAGTTACTGGTCAGGGTCAGGGGTTAAAAGCATGAATTTTGGAGCCAGACAGACCTGAGCTGCAGTCCCAGCTCACATTCTTCACAGCCGAGTGACCTTGAGGAAGTCACTGAATCCCATCGAGGCTCTCTTTCCTCCATTTCTCTGTCCACTCTCCATCTTACCCNTCTTCCTCTCCCACTGCCCCTGCTTGCGTTCCCTCTCTCGCTGGCTGTCTCTATCTCTGTCGAATAAATAAATAAAGTCTTAAAAAAAATAAAGTACTTTTAACAGAGCTCTCTATGAGTGGCAACACCAAGTTTTAAGAGAGGGAAGTATTCTAATCTAACAAAGTGTGATCTAAGAATTGTCATTAGCAACATTTATATCCCTTGAGCCATTGTTATAGGCCGGCTTGGGTAAGCACTTTACATGTATTATCTTGTTAATTTCCTCAATAATCAGGTGATCAAGTATCATGAGTGCCCTCTCTTTCCAGAAGAGGAAGCTGAATCACAGAGAGGTTAAGAAACTTGAACATTGAGCTCCTAGTGGTAAAGGTACCCTTGCAGTCTGACTTCATAGCTCATGCTCTTCACCAGCACTAGTGGACTCTGGGGAATTATTAGGCATTAGTAGGGAAGGTCATGGCCAATTAATACAGGAAAAGTGCCACGTTCAGTAGCACGCGATCATTAAAAGTTCTGAAAATCACAGTATGAAAACTTGCTCATTTTGTAACTCGGCATTTCCCCAGATGATCAACCCTGGCCACTTTTTGGGGGAGAACACCTGTTCACATGTGTCAGGTCCCTAGAGAAACAAGGAACACAGTTGAGGAAACGCAGTACTGTAAGATGATGCCTTTGGTATCCCTAGCCTCTTTCCAGATCATTCTACCACATTGATTACATTTTGATTTNTAAGTTTTCAGCCAGGTCTAGTTTCCTCCTGTATAAAAGGGGGATGATAATGGTACCCATCTTGTGGGGTTATTTTGAGGATCAAATGCAGGAATGAAAGTCAAGTGCTTAGTGCAGTATCTGGCCCATGTATATCTGCATCTAAGTGAGGATGATTTGTATTCATTTGGGCCTGTATTGGCAGCTTATTCCTATATTAGGCAGAATCTAGTTTTAAGGAAACACACCTGAGGGCCATGATGGAAACATTTCATAATAAAAACCCAAGCAGGTGTGAAATGAAAATCCCTACCCTTTCCAACATGCCCCCCCCCCAATGCACACACATACTTGGGGTGAATTAGACAAGGTAGGCCAAATTTCTCATCTCACCTCTTCTTTTCCTCTGTGGCAGCAGCGTGATTTATGGCTCTGAGAGGCGAGCTGGCCAAACTCAGTTGTTTCAGCTGACCTTCCCTGTGAGTTTTCAGGTTGAAGTGAGATCCAATGGGGTGTGAACTGAAACTCAAGAATATCTTCTGAAAGCCCAATGCACTGAGCTCAGTGAGGATCAAGCCAAACTAAAACCAAACCTTCCTCCCTCTTGCTCAGGGCTCCTGGAGCTCACAAAGCACAAGCCACTTCCGAGCCCCATAAGGAAGGGTCTGCGGCACCCGGCTGGGAGCGATGGGCCATTGTCTTCCCGGCAGCAGCAAATCCCCTGCTCACCCCGGAGCTGGCCCTGGGCCAGTGCCCTTAACAGCCTGGCAGGCTTTTGTCCCGGGGGCTCGAGGAGCTGTGACATTGGGAAAGTGAGGCTTTGCCAGAATACTCACGGAGGCCTGGTCAGGCTTTCTCCCCACAGTGGGGAAGCAGGTCCTAGTTCTTCCCAAACCGTCGATACATTCTAGCTCCACCACACTGAGAGTCGGGGCCAGGGCATGGAGAAGTAGAAGCTTCTCTCTGAAAAGGGAGTCGTTGGTGTCTTTCTGAAAAAGCCAGTGTGGTTTCTAGGAGATTCTGTAATGATGTTCTTAGCGCAGAACTCGAGTCTAAAAAAGATGGAGGGAGAAGTTACTGGTCAGGGTCAGGGGTTAAAAGCATGAATTTTGGAGCCAGACAGACCTGAGCTGCAGTCCCAGCTCACATTCTTCACAGCCGAGTGACCTTGAGGAAGTCACTGAATCCCATCGAGGCTCTCTTTCCTCCATTTCTCTGTCCACTCTCCATCTTACCCTGCCTGGCTTTGTGTTCACCAATCAGAAGACTGCAGCAAAGAGAGGGGTTTATTATCAATCTACTCATCAAAATTAATTGAGCAGAGTGGAAAACTTTATAGTAATTTTATTGAATCCTCAGGATGCTTCTATAAGGTAGGCATGATTCACATTTGACCGGTGAGGAAATAGAGATTTAGGGAGGTTGCCTTAGATTTAGAATGACCTTTCTAAATTTTAAGTCTGGTTATGTTAGTCCTTGGTTTAGAATCCTACCATGGATTTATCTTCAGGATAAAATAAAATTCTTAACACAGACAACCCTTCACATTGTAATCTTTGTGATTTGCCACTTGACCAGGATCATCATTCTAATTTCTTGACTTACAGCCCACACCTGCCAGGCTCTGCACAGACTCGAAATTTCTTCTCCCTACCCCTACTTCTCAGCCTGACAAATCCTGACTATCCTTTACGATGTGGCTCAGGTTCCTACCTACTTACAACTAGGTAGTAGCAACTTGGTGACAGGTATTGTGTCTCTATCCTTGTATCCTCAAGACTTCGCAAAGCCCTTGGCTCACAGCAGGTGATCAATAAACGTTTGTCGAGAGAATAATTAAAATGTTAAAAGGTATAGAAATGATAGGAAGGCAGATTTGTGCTCTAAAGTACTTTTAACAGGGGCGCCTGGGTAGCAAAGCCGTCTGCCTTCGGCTCAGGGCTTGGTCCCGGCATTCTGGGATCGAGCCCCACATCAGGCTCCTCCGCTATGAGCCCGCTTCTTCCTCTCCCACTGCCCCTGCTTGCGTTCCCTCTCTCGCTGGCTGTCTCTATCTCTGTCGAATAAATAAATAAAGTCTTAAAAAAAATAAAGTACTTTTAACAGAGCTCTCTATGAGTGGCAACACCAAGTTTTAAGAGAGGGAAGTATTCTAATCTAACAAAGTGTGATCTAAGAATTGTCATTAGCAACATTTATATCCCTTGAGCCATTGTTATAGGCCGGCTTGGGTAAGCACTTTACATGTATTATCTTGTTAATTTCCTCAATAATCAGGTGATCAAGTATCATGAGTGCCCTCTCTTTCCAGAAGAGGAAGCTGAATCACAGAGAGGTTAAGAAACTTGAACATTGAGCTCCTAGTGGTAAAGGTACCCTTGCAGTCTGACTTCATAGCTCATGCTCTTCACCAGCACTAGTGGACTCTGGGGAATTATTAGGCATTAGTAGGGAAGGTCATGGCCAATTAATACAGGAAAAGTGCCACGTTCAGTAGCACGTGATCATTAAAAGTTCTGAAAATCACAGTATGAAAATTTGCTCATTTTGTAACTCGGCATTTCCCCAGATGATCAACCCTGGCCACTTTTTGGGGGAGAACACCTGTTCNCCTCTTTCCAGAAGAGGAAGCTGAATCACAGAGAGGTTAAGAAACTTGCACATTGAGCTCCTAGTGGTAAAGGTACCCTTGCAGTCTGACTTCATAGCTCATGCTCTTCACCAGCACTAGTGGACTCTGCGGAATTATTAGGCATTAGTAGGGAAGGTCATGGCCAATTAATACAGGAAAAGTGCCACGTTCAGTAGCACGTGATCATTAAAAGTTCTGAAAATCACAGTATGAAAATTTGCTCATTTTGTAACTCGGCATTTCCCCAGATGATCAACCCTGGCCACTTTTTGGGGGAGAACACCTGTTCACATGTGTCAGGTCCCTAGAGAAACAAGGAACACAGTTGAGGAAACGCAGTACTGTAAGATGATGCCTTTGGTATCCCTAGCCTCTTTCCAGATCATTCTACCACATTGATTACATTTTGATTTTCCCAAAGCAATGCTTTCATCACTCCACTTCCCTTCTCAAAAACTGTCAACAGATATCCCCCCACCCCGCAAGGTTAATTCCAAATTCTTGAGCCTGACGCCAAAGAGAACTGTTTTTCCTGCCCTTATTCTGGATTCGCTTCAATGTGGCACTTGTGCAGCAGAGAGACCAGAATGCCCGCTCCCTCTGATCCAACCATTCACATTCCTTATTTTGGGAGTTTTGATAGATTCTGCGAAGTCGGTTTTTAAAGAGGCTAGAAACAATGATATTTGAAAACTTATATATCATACACTTTGTCCCAGAGTCTTCTCAGAGACCACCTGGCTCAGTGGTTGTCAGTCTTTTAGGTCATGAACTCCTTTGTGAATGTAGGGGAAGGAACAGATCTTCTTGGCAGGGGTACACATAGAGACATATTAACTAAATGTAATTTCAGGAGGGTTCACAGATAACCTGTGGTTCATGAGTGGTTGTCAGGTTAAGAGCCTCTGAAAAAGTCTGACCTTCTCATTCATAGTTTGGGAAACCGAGTCCCATGATGTCACATAATTGTACACATTCAGATAGCCAGTAAGTGGTCAAGCTAGAGTTTGTTCCCAGGTGTTCTGACTCTTTAAGGCTATGTCTATTTTTAAGGTTTCTAATAAGGGAAACTTGATTAATTTTACTGCATACCACAATAGGTCTGCATGGAAGGCTTATCTCTTATGTTTCAATACAGGATTGGCTTTGGTGAAATCCTTTAAATTTATGTGACACAAGCACTGACCAACAGTGATTGATACTTTTCAAAAAAAGACATTAATAATGATGACCACAGAATACAAACTGAAAGAGCAGGAATCAAAAGCTCATTAAACAAAATGATGAAAACACGATGGTTGAAAGAGAATGACAACATTCATAGCTATAGGCTATTAAAACGACAAGAGACACAAGAACATACCCCCAGATGAGTAAGAGGACAAAATGGGCAAGGTCAAGATGATCTCCAGGTTTTAGCCTTGAACAGTTGGGCATTCAAACTGAGGCCAATAAATTATCCAAGTGAAAGCTTAGCAGCAGAGCAATTATAATTGAGAATTGAGAAGGGTGAAAAACTCACGGAACTTCCATGTTCAATAGTCAAATTAAAAATGGATTTTTTTTCAGTAATAAGTATAGGCAATAGCTGAATACTAAATAATATAAGTAAAGACATTAAATAATAACACATTTAACACATAAAGCACACGAGAGAAAGTAACAATTCTTTTTCATCATGCGAAAATCTATTTAGAATGTTAAGGATGTTAATTTTGTCCCAATGTCCCTCTTGTTCTAATTAACACTTATGAACACCATGTTGACGTAGATAATCCACTCACTTACACATATTCCTTTTCAAACCAAAAAAAGAGTAGATGCAGACAATAAGAAAATCTAAATTGACTGACAAGTCTATGTATAATATCTCTGTGATAACAACAAATTCATTGAATAAAGAAATAGAAACCGAAGTTGGCTGTTTCACATTACAGACCAAGCTGGTTAGTTTTTACTTTGGAGATGTAGCTTTTTTCCTTATGTAGAATGAGAATAAGTTTTGTTAATTTAGTAAAAAAATCATCCATTATGTATCAGCCATAATGGCCAACAGCTGAAGTTTCTCACGTATTTATGTACCATAATATTCATGGCCCCATTAAACATAAGAGTAGAAGAACAAACAAATATGAGGAATAAATTCATGTGGAGAAACTGAAAAATATTACTGAGCCATAAGAGAAAAGGGAAACCATTTAAACAGTCACAACTCTCAGGAAAACATTTCTGTTCTGTAATGGTCAATGTTTCTTTGTCTCGGATGAAAGGGTGTGGTGTACAGATGAAAGCTTGGGGAAGAATGTTGGAATTCCTGGTTATATATATTTTAACTGCCACTAATTTACTGCTGAATAACTTTGGACAAATTACGTAATCCAAGTTTATCTCCCATAAATCTTTTGCAATGCCGTAGTGAAATTCAGCCTGTAGCAATATTATGAGCCTAAATTAATAATAATAACCTTGCATCCCTTGATGCTTTATGGCAAATTTAATATATGTCAGGATGATTTCCATCTCATTGTCTGGGTGACTAAGATCAGGAAAAGCTACCCAAGGTTCATCCAGCTTGTATGCGGAGGGAGAAGGGCTAAAACTCGGAACTTCTGACTTCTATTCTATTCTTCTATTCCATTGTGGTCCAGATTTTTTGAGGCCTTGAGAATCTCATGACAGCTATATACCCTCTCCTTATAAAAACAAAAAGACCCCCCAAAACCCAGAAAACCCACATGCATGGGTCCCCCCTGACACTCAGGCCTGGGACAAGTGCACAAATGGAAATGGAGGCCCATGTGCCACATGACACAAGATGTTTCCTCATCCTCCCGACCCTGCTCTGCCCATCATGCCATCGATGCCATCAACTTCTTGAGCATTTCCAAGGAACCGAGACTGGAAAGCCAGGTTTGAATTTAGACTTTTTGGATCTCTTGGAGTTTCTCACTGGAAAGTGGCAGCTGGAGATAGAGCTGGTCCTCACCTCTCAGCTGCTGACCTTCAGCCCGGTCCATAGCCTGCCCTCTCCCCTTCCCTTTCCATCCCTGGGGGAGGTGGGAAGGGGGTTCCTGGGCACCTGTGGTATAAAATCCCACCCTGCAGTTTCCACCTGTGTCTGCACTTTGTCTACAGCCCTCCTTTGCCCAGAGTTGCATGAATTGCCCTCAGGAGGATGAACCTGGGGAAGAGACTTGGTCTCTTTAGGCTAGGAATTCCAGGGTTTGAGGAGCACAACCGGGTGCCATGAAAGGAGGGGGTCAGCTTATGGTGGGCACATTCCCCTGGCCTCTGGGAGGCCCTGTTGAGAGGGGCACAGCCTGAGCAGGGCATTCTATGGTATTCCATTTGCCTGATCCAAAGACAACACTACATGCACACATACTCAAACAATTCTATGGTATGTGCAATTTCTGATGATTCACCACCCTTCTGTAGCTCTTCCCTAGATCCCAGATTAGGAACTTCTAATACCACTATCTAATAACAGAAAATCCCACTTGTACTGCTCTTAATAGAGTATAAAATGCTTTCACACTCAAAAACTCAGAACCACACTCATTTGATTCCTAATTTCTATCATGGATTTAATTCACTCATCCATTTGTTAAAGAACATGCCAGGGGCTGGGCTGTCAACGGGAATTGCACCACTGGGTAAAAACCGATTCTTTCAAGGGGTTCAATGCAGAGTTGCCACAGGACCCAAGCAAGTCTACTTCTAGGCATACTCAAAAGAAATGAAAACATATGCCCACTTAAACACTTGTGCATGAAACTTCATGTACATTATTCATAATAGTCAAGAAGTAGAAACAACCCAAATGTGCATCACCTGATGAAGGGATACACAAAATGTGGTCTAATCACACAATGGAATATTGTCCCCCAATAAAGAAGAATGAAGGACTGGCACATGCTAGATGTGAATGAACCCTGAAATATGATGCTCAGTGAAAGAAGTGAGATGCTGAAAGCCACACGGAGTAGAATTCCATGTATATGAAATGCCCAGAGTAGGTAAATCCATAGAGAGCAAAAGTCGATCAGTGGTTGTGGGGAGGAGAGATGGGAGTAGAGGGCATTCTTTTTGGGGTGATGAAAGTGTTCTGAAATGAGAATGGTGATGGCCACTCGACCTCCTGAATACACTAAAGCCCACCAAATGGCATAGGTTAAAAGGCCGAATTTCATGGTATGTGATTATATCTTTTTAGTTTTTTAAAAAGATTTTATTTGAGGGAGAGAGAAAGAGAGCAATGGTGACTATACTTATGAACATTTTGAAACGTATAGAGAGCAAGAAAGAGAGCATGAGCTGGGGGCAGAGGGAGAAGCATACTCCTTGCTGAACCAGGAGCCTGACATGGGACGCAATCCCAGGACCCTGGGATCATGACCCTGGGATCATGACCTGAGCCAAAGGCAGATGCTTAACTGCCTGAGCCACCCAGGTGTCCCTGATTATATCTTTTTAAAAAGGGAGAAAAGTAACAACAGGGATGAAAAATACAACAGAGGAAATATAGCCAATAATATTAGAATAACCTTGTATGGTGACAGACGGTGACTACTCTTACCATGGCGACCACTGTGTAATGTACAGAATTGTCGAATCACTATGTTGTACACCAGAAACTAATTACACATTGTATGTCAACTACAACTTAAAAAGAAGTGGGAGAACAAAAACAAAACAGATCTTGTTCTTGCTTTCATGGAGCCTATGGTCTGGCTCCATGGAGGCCTCTGCCCTATGAGGGCAGGTTCAGAGATGGGTGGCTGGGTGCCAAAGCTGGCCCATCATTTCCTCTATTCCACCCCCACCCCAAAACACACACACCTGACAGGGCAGTGAAAGACTCGGCAGGAAAGGAGCAGATGGCTTCATTTCCCAGTGTTGGCTTCCCCAGTGACGTCCTCAGGCCTGTCTCCCCCTACAAGCTCCCCCCAACCCACGTGTGGGCCCCTCTCCAGCCCCCCCATCTCATCCCTCTCTGCGTGTGTGCTTGGCAGAGGCCAAAAAAGCAGCCAGCACATCCTGCCTAATTTAAGTGGTAATTTCCTTTGGGGGTTTCACTCAAGTGCAGCCCTGGGAAAATCATGGCAAAGAGCTTTCCAAGAGGAAATGTTACTCTGGACTTCCCGGAGAGTTTTAAAGAGGGGGACTTTCTCTTTTGCTTGATGAGAGCCTCTTAAGAGTGGCTAATTACAGAGAACAAACGGGTGGTTGCCGGGGCGGGGGGTGGTGGCGTGGGGATGGGCGAAATAGGTGAAGGGGATTAAGAGGCACAAACTTTCAGTTCTAAAATAAGTAAGTCACGGGGTTGAAAAGTACAGCACGGGGAATAGAGTCAATAATGTTGTAAAAACTTTGTGTTGTGACAGATGGTGACTACACTTATGAACATTTTGAAACGTATAGAATTGTCAAATCACTATGTGGTACACCTGAAACTAATATAATATTGTATGTCAACTGTACTTCAGTAAAAAATCAAAGAGGGGATGGAGGGGCTCAGCTGGGGGTGTGGCGTGTGGAGGGCAGAGTGGCATTTCTATTTTCTGCCCCTCTAAGGTGCTACGAGGAGGAGATGGTGGAAGAGAGTTTAAATGGAGAGTTTTGGGCAGAGGAGGGAGGGCTGGCAGAGACCTCAGAGATTGGAGATTTGGTCATCCTTGGAATTTTGTTTTCCTAATGGCAAAGGTTGTTGGTTCCCCCTTTAGCCATCGGGGTAGGGTAGGCACAAAGTAAGGTGAAAAACACTTTTCACTATTAGGCCGAAGATCACCTGCATGCGTCACTGGAGTTGCTTGTAAAAGTAAATCCCCCAGCCTCCACCCTGACCTACTGTATTAGAAATCAAGGAGGCCGAGATGGGGGTTTTAGCACAAGAATGCTTATTTGTAACGACCTTCCTGGATGATTAGTAAGCAAACTAAAGTTTAAGGGCCTCTGGTGGGCACCGGGTCCTTGCTGCTGAAGATTTCAGTTCTGGGTGAGCTGAGGCTTTCTCAGGAGAGTCCAAAGAACTAAAAGCAAAACAACAACAACAAAACCCCCAACAACCCCCCACTCCAAAAACACAAGGACACTTAAGAGCAGCAGGCTTGAGAGGGACTAGATAGAAAATACAAACTAAGGGCCCATTCCATTAAGAGAAATTAGGAAACAAAGCGAAGCTGCCACGTTATCCCCCCCATTCAATCACCCCCCATTCCCGCCCATTCAATCACACTGCACTCGCTCACTTGCCCTGGGCACAAGCTTTTTAGCAATGTTGTGGCATTTAAAATGATGCGTTATAAATTTTTCTATTATACTGGAGAAACAAGAGCAAGCAAATGCAATCAGTTATGGCAGATGGGAGTCAAAGGATTTATTTAGGTATTTTTAATTAACTTAGTACACAGCTTTGTTAAGCTGTTAGGTTAGTACACAGCTTTGTTAAGCTGTTAAGCTCAGTACACAGCAGTACTTCTCAACCTTTTGTAACTTCTGAGCTTTCCCTCAAATTTCCCAGCAAGGTATTCAGATTTCTTTCTTTCTTTCTTTCTTTCTTCCTTCCTTTCTTTCTTTCTTTTTCTTTCTTTTCTCTTTCCTTTCGTTTCTCCTACATAATGTTATAACATCAATCATAGTTTTTCAAATCCACGCCTGTCCCCATCTAAGAATTCTTGCCATCTTGTCATACTTTCTTTGATTCTCCTGCCCCTCTACTTTATTAGATCCCCGGTATAACACCTGGGCAGTTCTTTTGACGGCCTCGCTGCTCCTGACTCCTCTCCCCACCACCTTGATGCTTCTCCGCTTCCTCTCAGCGCTGCTCACCACACCTGCTCTTCATTCTGGTCTGATTAGCAGCCCTTGTCCTTGCAGTTAAGACCTGGCTTATTGTCTATACAGGGCATGGCTGATGCTGAATGACGCGCGAGGCTAAGTCCAGCGTCCTGTCCTTGTCGTCTTTGCCAGAGCTGTCCTAACTGCTCTTCTGCAAGTCCCCTTTGTGTCTCATGTGTCCCAGTGTGAGGAGCCCAAGGGAGGCAGTCAACAAGGTAAACAAACCATGGCGAGGTCGTGGAGATAGATCTGTACACCACACTGACCAGCTGACGTCAACACAATCCAAAATGCTGAGCCTTTGAAGATGTGAAAATTAATAATTACTAAAAGGAAACCGCACTTAAGATGGAGTCGGGAGACCAGAAGAGGGAGCTCTCTTGCCCTGCCACTCACTGGTCAGTTGCAGACTCTAAGGGTAAGAGAACCTTGTAAGTCTCGTGCGACTTTAGCTACCTTAGGAACCCAGCTGGAGGAAGAAAGCTCTCTCTCCTGCCCCAGCAACAGCGCAGCCAATGAGAGATAGTCACAACTCAGCCAATGAAAAGCCACTACACTTCGAATTCCCATTTCCACCAATGGACTTTTTGTTTATAACAGCCCCAACTTCCCGTTTTCCTTTACAGGCGAGCATTTTTCTCCCTTGATCTGCGGCTTTGGTTGTGTTTTTGTGTTGGTTTGTTCTGAATTGAAGTCCTCTACTGTTCGTAGACGAACCTATTTTTGCTGGTGAAATAGCTGCCAGTCTTGTTTCTAAGGTTAACAAAGCAACTTCCAGGTGGGAGGATGTTAAAGAACAAAGTCAGACTGAGTACATTTGAAGATCTTATTGGTTCTTTTAAGCCATTCATGAATTCGGCAGCCTCCCATCTTGCAAGTAAAAGAGATGTCCCAAAGTTCTATCGGAAGGGAATGGTTCTTAAAGGCATGACAAGGAAGTCAAAAACAGAAAAGGGGATTATTTTAGGCAAAGATGCCCCCTTTTGGGGAGGAAGGGTTTTATTGGGGGGGTTACTTCATCTTTCTTTGGGGGATGGAGAGGCCCATGGACAGGTTACATTGGGGCTGATCAGAGAAGTCCTTACTGACTAGAAAAGACTACATTTCTGGGGGAGGTTGAAACTGATCAAATTAGGTATTAAGCTCGGGTTTGGTGACCTAGCCTAAGTGACTCCATTTGGGGACTTTTCTTCGTAAAAGAGTCAGCAGGAGACTAGGAGGAGAAAAAGCTTTTTACTGGAAAGAAGGAGTATTAAGCAAGTACCTTAAACATTTCTGGAAAGACAAACTTTGAAACCCAAGCTTTCAAGTAACCACGAAAGGTTTTGAAAGGGTTTCACCTGGGTATCAGGTAGACGCCTGCAGCTCATTGTTCAAATTTCAGTTTAAGCTGTAACGTTCCGTGTGGCTGAGGCTGCCCCCGAGATAAAACTGAGAGCTTACCATGATGTCTGGGACCCACCTCGCCTGTGTTACCATCCCTCATATTTTCTAGGGCTCCTAAACTATTAAGCTTTGGATTCATCATGAAAACTTTGTGGCCTTACTCTTCTGGGATTTGGGTTGTTGTCTTCACTTGTTAAAATTAGGCTGTTCACAATAGTACACACAATTCAAAATCTGAGGGTGGGGGCCTCTGATTGAAAGATTTATATCTTTAAAGTTGCAAAGGTAAGAACTGTAGAACTGAAAATAATATAAACATAAAACACTTGGAAGTAGAGGAGATTTCTAGTAAATGAGCTAAGTCTTCGCTTTTCATATTAAGGTGTCTAGAGATATTATCTCAAGTTGATAAATGGAGAAAAAGAGGTTAAGCCTCTTATCTAGATTTATGGAGGTAACTGCAAAAGGAACTAAAAACAAACAGTTAAAAGAGGTTGAATCTGGGGAGCAGGATGGGGGTGGAGGCAGAGAACAGAGGGGCAAGAGGCTGCTGCTTTTTACCTTAAGTTTTGCTGTCCTTGTTGATTTGTTCCCACGCACATGTAGTTAGTGGATTCTTTTTTCTTTTTTCTTTTTTTTAAGCAAGAAACAAAAAGGAGAGAGAAAGGAAAACATGGTGGGAACATAAAATTGAGTCAAGAATTAGGTTTAAAAACACACACCACATTGATTCACACATTTGCTGCAGCTGGGCCACACATTTGGCTCCCAGCTATGCAAGAGCAGTGGGGGAATGCACCCCTGGTTGGCCGATTCCTATCATCCACACATGAAAACAAACTGGTTCTTTGGGAGAATTTTGCCTGCTCTTTGTTATTAAAACATCAAAATGAAATTTCTTCCTGGAGTCTTCCTCAAGAAGACACAGAGATGTGATTAAATCTTCAACACGTTTTTCTCCCCCTTAGAATGAGTCTGAACCCAAATAGTTGATGTTACACCCAAGTACAAATCAGATAAATAATTCCATGGGACCCAGCTCCCTGGTTGGTACAGGGATAGACTTTGGAGTATTTGGAATATTAGATGTTTTGTAACAATAGAATCATTATTTTTGATTTTTAAAAATTAAAAATTGAATTTTTCTGAACTTAGCTACTGAAAATTATCAGATGACAATGAGCTTGAAACTATACTTTCTAATGAGAAGCCGGATTACAACTAATCAGTGTTGGCTATTGAAATTTATCCATGTACCCTAATAGCCAATCAAGTTAGAGAATTTTGTATATGACATTTATGTCTACGCAAACATAAATATTATAAACACAACCACTTGGGTGTCTGTCTTTACACACAATTTATACACACACAGTCTATACATACACATATATTTCTCCAGACATGGAAGCTGTGTTCTTTTTTTTTTTTTTTTAAAGATTTTATTTATTTATTTGACAGAGAGACATCCAGTGAGAGAGGGAACACAAGCAGGGGGAGTGAGAGAGGAAGAAGCAGGCTCCCAGTGGAGAAGCCTGATGTGGGGCTCTATCCCAGAATGCCGGCACCACGCCCGGAGCCGAAGGCAGATGCCTAACGACTGAGCCACCCAGGCGCCCCTGGAAGCTGTGTTCTAGTGATGTCTTCACAATGCATGTGGTGGGACAGCCTTATAGATGAAATGGTTATATTTCTAGTACTTTAATGGTTAAATAACATTGCACAGAAACTCTAGTATTTACACCAGCAATTGTGATTTGGGGTTATTACAGAAGCAATATGTTTATTAAAAATGCAAATATACTAAAAGGAGAACATAAAGCGTCTGTTAATAGCATTACCACTATTAGCCATTTGGTGATTTTTTTCTCTGTATGTATAGATTACAAGTGAAATAATGTAAGATACATTCTTAGAGACTATTTCCTTTAATACACAGTTTCTGTTTTTCTATGTCATTAGCCATTCTTACAAAAAATATTTTTTAAAAGTCTGCATAACCCATCATTTTGGTACATATTTGGGTTATTCAGCCAGTTCTTACTATTGGAGACCCATTTTCTAAAACATGCTATAGAAACTCAATTTGTAGGGTTGAATTGTTAGGCTTTTAATATGCTATTTTTTTTTGAAAGAAAAATCTGAAAGAGATTCTAAACAGGATAGAAATATTTTAAGGTTGATTTGACTTATGAGCACATGGTTTTAAGGCTATTAATGTTCCCAGTACTTTGAAACTTTCAGTTTTAGGAGAAATTTCATGGTCCTGAATAGAAGAATGGCTTATTAAAATTAAAGTTAAAGCATTAACTACAGATCCTAAAATAGTTTTATTTTGCTTCATGGTATTAAATATTATTGGTTAGTCAAGACACTAAAAACTCACCTTGACCAAGTTTCTGGGTCTCTTTCCCTTATTTTGATACTTAGATGAGCAGGAAATATGACTTCTCCTGGTTTAACTCTCTAGTGCAGTGGTTCTTAAATTGCCCCATGGATCCTTGGTGTCCTGTAAGCTGGGCTGAGGTTTTTTTTTTTAAATCACTAAAATTCAATAATTATGTCTTCTCCAAATTTCCAGGGGGGGGAAGTCACCAGGCACAGTTTTCTTGGTTTTTTTTTTTCTTTTTAAAGATTTTATTTATTTATTTGACAGAGAGACAGCCAGTGAGAGAGGGAACACAAGCAGGGGGAGTGGGAGAGGAAGAAGCAGCCTCCCAGCAGAGGAGCCTGATGCGGGGCTCGATCCCAGGACTCCAGGACCATGCCCTGAGCCGAAGGCAGACGCTTAAGGACTGAGCCACCCAGGTGCCCCAAGGCACAGTTTTCTAATTTCAAAGTATTCCCTCCACAGATTTGACTTCAAACGTCAGCATTTGCTACAGCTTGTCTCCCTGAGACGACTTAGGAAGAAGCAGTGATCAAATGGTGATGGGAAATGGGAAAACGCGTTAGGTGTCTGCTGGGTCAAGTCCTATGTTTTTCATGGACATGACTTCTTACGGTAGATCATGTAAATGGTATATGCCTTCTGCTAGTGATCCTGTGTCTGGGTTCTAGCTTATGTAATCGCATGGAGTATAGTAACATGTGCTGGTGTTCTGCAAGGAGTATGGCTCCACACTGGTGTTCTAGCCTTGAAACCTATCTGAGAACTGGGGTGCCTGGGAGGCTCAATTGGTTGAGCGTCTGACTTGATTTCCACTCAGGTCGTGATCTCAGGGTCCTGGGATCCAGCCCCGCAGGGCTCCCCACTCAGCAGGGAGTCTGCTTGGGATTCTCTCTCCTTCGTCCTCTACCCCCCCACCCTGCCCCACTGGAAGGCTTACTCACTCTGTCTAAAATAAATAAATAAATCTTTAAAATAGAAAAGAAATATAAACCTATCTGAGAACTAATGCTCTAGGTAGTACACAAATAACCAGCTCTTAGTGAGTTCTATCCATGCTACACATCACGACTTCTGCCCGAGTCCTCCTCCAGAAGTCCTGGCACACCAGATAAAATGCTCATCTGGAGGGTCCTGCGGTAGCACAAACCTGCAACACAGTTTTCTTAACCCCAGGCTATGCCGATAGCGCTGGACCTGATTGTATGCTCCTCTCTGCCTGCTCTCTCACTTCTCATGACACCCCTTGGTAGGGTGGCGCTCCCAGACCCACTGTACCCATCGAAGTGAAGGGTTCAAGGGTAAGAGACTTGTAAAGCTGTAAGTGCCACTTTTGCATGGTTTTCCTTTAGAATATTTCTCAGCGCTGCTCCCATCTCCTGTCTGAAGGGGAGAGTGAGAGACACCTGGTACTGTGTTTTCAGGGCAGCTGAAGATTCTTGAGTATGGGGTTTGGGAAATAATACCCGAAGGGGGAACGCAAGAGGCTTTTGGTGACTGCTTTGTATATCGCTTGCTACTATATGGAATTTTGTGTCTTTGTGGAAAATTTTTTTACTAGTTGGGGGGCCCTTTTAAGGACAAGGTCCTACAGTACTTCAGACATTAGTGGTAGACTCCATGTCTAGCACCTATTTGCTCTGTGACCTTGGAGAGGAGGCATCTTCTCACTGGGCCTCAGTTTCCTTATTTGCAGATTTAGCGGCTTGAATGAGATGATGTTTCTGTCCCCTCCACCTCCAGTCTTCTATGCCACTGTGACCCAAAGGGCAGGCAGGATCTGTGAACCCTGCTGCATTTTTCATGAGCGTCCCTGTGGGCTCAGTACGTCAGGACGTCTGTAGATTCAGTTCTGAGGACTTGCTGACCTAGGGCTATTCATTCACTCACACTCAAGGTGAGAACTTAGAAAATGGTGATTTTATTTGGGACAGGCCTTGTGTCCTACAATGCATGCTCCCAAGGGTGCCCTCTCAATGCACTGTTCAAAGCACTGCCTAGCATACACCCGAATCCCAGTGTGGCTTTTTGTAAAGCCAAATGCCACTGACAAAAAAACGAGAAAGCCTCTCTCATTTTTATTGTGTTCCTGGCCATTCCAAGAGTCATTTCCTTTCCTTTCAGGGAGATAAAGAGACATATATTATGTGGGCAGAAGATGCTGTGTTCTGGTCAATAACGCAGGCCACAGAGGTCAATGGCTTTAAGCCAAGCCTGGCTGAAAGCTGCCATAAATTTTCAAAGGTGGGGGAGGAAGATTTAGAGACTGATGTACACTGGCTGAGAAGAGGAAAGACACTGGGCATAAATGGCCCTCTAAAAAAGAAGAGTATCAGTCCCATAAAATCCTACGGCAGTCTATACAGGGTCCCTGGAATGGGGAGAATTTTGCCCACCCAAGTTTTACTATGCAGCAGAGACAAATAAAAAAGATCTGAGAATAAATCTCTGAGGCCAACCTGCCCTGGGAGACTGAAACTTGAAGCCTTCTTCCCTGATTTTCTGATTCTTCAGCATCTTTAGTGTTGATGAGCTGACTCCAGGCTTGATGGCACAGCCCCATAAAGCCTCCATTTTGTCTGGTTTAAACTGGTTTCGCTGTCTTTCTCAAGGTCTACTTTATGGACCACTGTACTGTAGAAGGAGCCTATGTTCAGTCTACCCAGACTCCTCTTCCCCCTTCTCCCCCCAGAAAACCACAACACCTGCTTTAGAACGCCACCAGATTGATTTACCAGATTTTGTAGAGGATTGAGAGTGTGGGGGTGTGGGTGTGTATGTTTGAAAGGGCGAGCTGTGTTGTGAAAAGGAAGGACAGCTTTACCTATTCTAAACCCATCTGAGCTAGAAAGCCCATCATATGGCATTTGTAATCCCATACTTATTACAAGGACTTGATAAATACTTTTGTTTTAATAAAAATTAAGGATATTGTATATAACAAGATATTGGATGAATATACCTGCCATGAAGGTCTGTTTCTGTCCCATAAAATACACAATAAACGCGACAAAGTACTAATAAGGAGTCATTACTGGGAAGTTTAATCCCACGAGGGATACTTTGTGGCCGTGTGTACACGTACGCACACACATGCATATATATATATATATATATATATACACAAGAATTTCCCTCAAAAGATAAAATATGAAAATTTAGGGATTTAAAAAAAATTAAGCAGGTTAAAAAAAACCTTTACCTTGTTTTATTTACCTATAATTCTTTACCTCAGTTGGCAATTTTGCAAGCCCTCATATAACACTGAATAGTTTTCCAAGCCTTACACATCTTTTATCTCATTCTGTCAACCCTCTGAGAAACTAAAATTCGGTAAGAGTAATATCTTCTTAATTTTCAGCAGCAGAGCCAGAGAAAAAATAACCATGAACACTGATACTGCCTTTATATGTGACCGGGTTGGTGCTGAGCACATCATAAATATCAGCTCCTACCCTCCCAACGAATCTCAAAGATACAGACGCTATCATCATCACCATTTTACGGAGGAGGCCACTAAGGTGCAGAGAGGTTAAATAACTTGCCCAAGGTCACATGGAGAGTCAGTGGCTGATTCGGGCTTTGGAGCCACGTGCTATTCAGACCACGTTTCCTGTGGGATGAATTTGAAAGGAAACTGCATTTCCAGTCACAATCCAGGCCGTGGGCACATTTATATCAATTGTGAAAGAATATGAGAATTTCTTAGGAGAAAGAAAAGGACAGCTTAACATGGTTAAACAGCATATTGTGTTTTTAATTTACCCTGGCTAACACAATCACCTGGTCAGCTGAGTATTTAGAAGTAAGAAGATATTTATAACCAGATTGCTTAAGTGTCCTGAGGCCACCATTTAGGTCCATATGGCACTGTGCCCAGGAAGATGTCATCTGTGTCACAAAATCCCTACTTAATCCTGAGAAGAATTTAGACCTAAGAGAAGGTGAAGCTTATTGTGCTGTCATAACTGGGACAGTGGTTGTCCTAGATGTCGGTGCTGTAGCCTCCAGGCACTGGCAAAACAAGCAGAAACAGGA
Organism: Ailuropoda melanoleuca; assembly: GCF_002007445.2. NCBI lineage: Eukaryota > Metazoa > Chordata > Mammalia > Carnivora > Ursidae > Ailuropoda > Ailuropoda melanoleuca. The sequence goes on from NC_048224.1 coordinate 12,662,831, forward strand.
AGCTGGAAAGAAAATTCTCAGTCTCTTCCACTGGTTGCATCTAAAGAAGGGCCCCGAATGAGCTTTCTAGAGAAGTCTAGAAATCAACCTGAGACGTTAAATTAGAACTAGAAGTAGGTGTTTGTTTTTTGTTTATGTTTTTGTTTTTGTTTCCCAGAAGCTTAATAAATTATCGGTCATCTTCATGAGGGTCTTGGAATATTAAAATATTTTTAAAAAGCTTAAATGGGGTAACAACAATTGTGTATTTTAAATGATGACCTTAACCTGATTAATGCTCTTAACACCTACCTTTAGCTATAATGCACAAGTGTGCTACTCACAAAATAATTATAGGATATATGAAAATATTAATTTATGGGGTTCTATTGGAGGGGTACTCCATTAATGGGACCCTCATTTAAAGTTGTATAATGAATGTCTTCTGTTACTGTATTGAAAGGAACAATTAAACCTGGGCTTTCATGTGCTCACCCTAATTGCTCTCTACCCTTTAAGAATTTTATTCCCAGGCCTACTATTCCAGCTATCTTTCATAACTTGCTCCCAGGAGGGAAGTTGAAAGAGGAAGAACTATTTATTTTCATTATATCTCTTATGTCCCTTTTCATTAATTCTTTTTTTCCCTACAACTCAAACCTTTTTTTATTGTTTTAGAGTATATACGGTGCTTCTGAGCCCAGCAACTGTCCAAAACCCACTATTAGTTGCTAGCAAGAATCTTTCTGAAAGAAACCTCGAGAGTACATTTTTGCCTCTTCTCTGAAATCGTCGAGTAGGACATTTTGCAGATAATTCTCTCCTGAGATATCTATATATCCATATATAGATAAAAATATATCTCTATCTATATCTGTATCTGCATTTGTATATTTTTGGGGCTGAACTGAGACACAGAATGGTATTATTTTCAACACTGCACAGTTTTGTCATTATCTCAAGTAAGAAAAGTACTGCTTCCTTTTATTTAAAAAACTTTATAAAAAGTTACTTAGCTTGTTTTATTCACTGATATTTGAAAGCTACTACAACCTGACCCTTCATTCCTTCATCAAAAATATGTTGAGATTCTACTTGGTGTAAGACACTGAGCTAGAAATTGGGAATACAAAAATGACTTCAAAAAAACCAACAACCCTGCTGTCAAAGAGCTTAATTCTCACACCATATTTTCCTATGAATTTAAACATTAGATGATTCAAAGGAATGCTGAAGAAAATGAGAAGGAATGAATGTGAGCTGTAAGAAAAGGTCCAACTTAGAAATAACGCTTAGTACACAACCGAAAGAACATTTAGCCTGTTACATGATCCTCTTCTCATTAACAGGAATGTATTTCAGGATAGAAATGCAGTTTTCCACCATTCTTATGCCTTTGCAACATGCCATGTGAGACAGTGCCTTCCTAAAGTTTCAGTGTCCCATTGTTTCTTCTGGGCCATGAGCCATGACGTTCACTCCAGTAGAATGCACAGGTACCTAGGTGGCAAGAGGCTGGAGGTGAGTGGAAGCTAGAAGTCCTATTTCATTTATATTTGTCCTCATTAATGGGCTTATAGGTGTGTGTGACTATATATTATAGATTACATATACATATATATCTCCGTATATACATATATATATAAAATATGTACGTGTGTGTGTGTGCACACGTGTGTGTGTGTGTGTGTGTGTTGTAGTTACGGGGTGGGGGGAACAACCATTCTGAGCATTCGGAGGTGCTGGACTTAATCATTTAGTCAGGTTTCCATTTGGAGAAGAAGATTGTGCAGTTTCTGTTAGATCCACCTCAGCTTGTCCCCTCAGTATTCTCTACATGGATGGGGCTTTCCTCCACACACGTCCCTTTTGTACATACCGAGTGGTCCTGATAAGTCAAATCATATACATCTAACTCAGCTGTTTCTCTTTGAATTAAAGAATAAGGACACCGAATCAGAAGATTAGCATGTTCAACACAGCATTGAGTCGTCACGGACAAGCATAAAAGACATTAAATTGCAGACTCGGCTGTGGCAATTTCATTTGCAATTTCTCTGAATCGGGAACAAGATGCCTCTGCTTTATAAGAAAACGCTAGCAGCACCAGGCTCTTCCAGTACAAAAACAGGTGGAGAGATGGGGGCGGGGAGGGGGAATGGGAAGAGAAAGTGGATGGGGGAGGGGGCAGAAGGGAGGCTGTCGGAGCAGGAGAAAGTGAAGCAAGTCTGTGGAAATGGACTCCCTTCACGTGAGAACTGTTACTCAGTCCCTACAGCTGTTCACCAGACTAAACTCCCCAAACATTTTAGATCTATGTTTCCTTTTTTATTTTCCATGTTCATTGCTTTATACAGTAAAAACTAGAAAAGGAGCCACTTTCACCTTGTTGTAGAGGGTGGACTGCAGCAAACACCTCGGTTTGTGGAGCGCTTAGTAAATGCCAGGCACTAACTAACACCTTACCCTGATCATTATGTGGTATCCCCACAACACCACTTTGTGTTAGCTGTTACTATTCCCTTATTTGGGACATGAAGAGATAGAGGTTCAAAACGATCTCACACTATGAGGCAGCCAATAGTTCTCCAAAGCCCACAGCCCGAGTTCCTAATGCTCAATGAACTGCTGATAATTAAGTGGAGGTTTCTTCTCATTACTGTATGAATGGACTGGTTTGGTCCATACATCCCTCAGGGAAGCCCATCTCTTCCAATGGAGACCACCAAGTTCCCATTCCATGCCAGCTGTGGTGTTGGAAGTAGCCGGGCATTTTAGGGATTGCCCATGGTCTGGGCACCCTCCCCAGAGGCAGTGAAGATTGCCACTCTGGGCTCTCAATCACGTTCAATTGGGAAATGTGAGGACTTTGGAATTTCACGTTTATGTGATCAGTGGTGAAAGTTGGCTACAACGGTCTTCTCCATACCCGCAGCCCCCTCTTAACCCTCACTTAGTAGTTCATAATTGACTGCAAGCACACCATCACCAAGTCTCTCTTTCCTCCCCTAAACTTGAGTACTGCTAGTAAGTAAAACTACTCGATGGTTTAAGTGGAGTCCTAATTAATGAGTCTGAGTCCTGCCTGACACAGGCTCATTTTTAACCTGGTAAACTCATTAAACCTCTGCTCTTCATTTAGCCACGGGTGACTAGAGTATCATAATTTCAACTAAGTGTGCTCAGTGATTTAATGGCCCTTGAATTTCCCACATTCCCATCGTGTCCCATCTGAGGAGCTCAGTCAGTATCGTTAGAAGTTTATTTAGTGCAATGAGAAATCTCTCTGATCTATCCTGAATTCAACCGACGGCTTTAAAGACAAATGAAAGCAAACCGCTGGCTCCACAATTTCAAACAACCCGTTTTGCTCTAACCGTAAATCAGCTACGGGGTCTGAGACACAGACAGTTTCCAGACAGACCAGGTCATCCCCTGAGTTAATGAGACAACTTGTGCGAAGTACCAGTCCCCACCTCCACCAGCAGATGCCAGCACTTCCTCTTCTTGGATAAGAAAGGGCCCAGGGGTTCTGTCTCCACACCACACATCCTGTGATTTTTAAAAATAAAGGCAGATTGAAATCCACAACACCAAACAAAACACGCACACCCTCACACACAAAATCAAAGGTGGTTCTCTATCTGCTTTCATTTGCCCAGTTACTGCCCAGTTAATCACATCAAAGAGAATTCTCAGAAAGCGCTGTGTTGTCATTGTTGTTACTGCTGTGTGTGTGTGTGTG
>NC_048224.1:12666654-12677749 GCF_002007445.2 Ailuropoda melanoleuca
CCTAGTCAGTGTTTTATAACAGTGACAGCTTTGCAAATACTGTAACATATGTAACTTGGACTGGGTCAATAGATGGTGGAGAAATCAGATTGTGAGATGGTCGAGCTGTTCATTTTGGCTGTCTTCACGATCAATCAGCCAGGCCAACTGAGCCTGCAGTGATACTTGCTGATTATTGAGAAAGTGAAAACAAATGGATTGTCCATGCTGTCCGCCAGGGCCCATTCGAAAGCTACAGCCTCTGTCGATAAACGGCCAGGTGCCATCTTTTGAAAATCAGTTATCAGAAATGACTCCTAGGTCCATCTAAAAGTGAGACTGCATTTCAACTGCCCTGAAAAAGTGAATGCATTCAATTTATTTCAATAAATTGCGTTCAGTAGGTACTGTAGACTGACCTATTTCAGAAGCCTGAAGTTGATAGATGTTGGTGCCAGGCCACGGCAGCAATGATTCCTACGGAACCCCAACTTGCTTCTTTTTCTTCTTTGGGGTATCACTTGCTTTTGTGCTTAATGCGAAAGCTTGTAAACAAAGCAATCGTTTCAAATATATTTCCCAGCTCTGAAGATAAAGTTCTTTAAAGAAGATCCAGGTTCCAGAGTGCTCTGCAGGACTCCTAAGCCCTTTCTTATAACCTGCACAAGTTACTGGACGTATTCAAGCTCCCGCGGTTCCTCCCTGCCTTCTTTACTGCCCGCCAACTCATCCGTGACTGCTGGCAGGATAAGCACATTGTGTGAGTTGCCTAATCCAAATGTCTCCGAGCTGCCAGGTTAGGCTAAGATATTCCAATAAAAATGAAGACAGCCTCCCAGTCTTTGCCTAAACTTGATTCCAATCACATCTACTTGGAATAAATTACCTTCACAATATTTTCTTCACGACTTCTCCGGTTATAATAGAGACAAGAAACCAAGAAGCTGCTTATTAACATTTCCAGGTAGAGAAGAAGAGGACAAATTCATCAAAATAAATAGACGCAAAGACATTATTTCCTCCTTTATTGAGTTTCCTCCAGGGCCAGGTAGAGATTGCGAGGAGATGGATCTTTAAAGACATAGGGCTAAAGAAAGACAGGGAGAATGCCTATGTTTAAAACCTTTATGTGTTCATCCTAAGCTATGATCTTTCGGGTATGCAAACATTATGGACTGCCCCTTTCCACTTAAGCCGAGCTTTGGAGGAATCAAGTTAAGGGAGATGACTTCGTGCTGAAATGGGTTTTCTGGACACAAAGGAACTTGTGTGCAGGTCAGCGGAAGGTGGAGGAAAATGGAAGAGATGGATCACTCTAAGAAGAAAGTGAGAACAAGATGTGATGAAACATTCGAAGGCTTTGAAATACGCTGTGGCAGAGACTATTCATTGTCTCAATAATCCATATCCATTTTAAAAGCTTTATTTTAGTAATAGGACCNATATATATATATATATATATATACACAAGAATTTCCCTCAAAAGATAAAATATGAAAATTTAGGGATTTAAAAAAAATTAAGCAGGTTAAAAAAAACCTTTACCTTGTTTTATTTACCTATAATTCTTTACCTCAGTTGGCAATTTTGCAAGCCCTCATATAACACTGAATAGTTTTCCAAGCCTTACACATCTTTTATCTCATTCTGTCAACCCTCTGAGAAACTAAAATTCGGTAAGAGTAATATCTTCTTAATTTTCAGCAGCAGAGCCAGAGAAAAAAGAACCATGAACACTGATACTGCCTTTATATGTGACCGGGTTGGTGCTGAGCACATCATAAATATCAGCTCCTACCCTCCCAACGAATCTCAAAGATACAGACGCTATCATCATCACCATTTTACGGAGGAGGCCACTAAGGTGCAGAGAGGTTAAATAACTTGCCCAAGGTCACATGGAGAGTCAGTGGCTGATTCGGGCTTTGGAGCCACGTGCTATTCAGACCACGTTTCCTGTGGGATGAATTTGAAAGGAAACTGCATTTCCAGTCACAATCCAGGCCGTGGGCACATTTATATCAATTGTGAAAGAATATGAGAATTTCTTAGGAGAAAGAAAAGGACAGCTTAACATGGTTAAACAGCATATTGTGTTTTTAATTTACCCTGGCTAACACAATCACCTGGTCAGCTGAGTATTTAGAAGTAAGAAGATATTTATAACCAGATTGCTTAAGTGTCCTGAGGCCACCATTTAGGTCCATATGGCACTGTGCCCAGGAAGATGTCATCTGTGTCACAAAATCCCTACTTAATCCTGAGAAGAATTTAGACCTAAGAGAAGGTGAAGCTTATTGTGCTGTCATAACTGGGACAGTGGTTGTCCTAGATGTCGGTGCTGTAGCCTCCAGGCACTGGCAAAACAAGCAGAAACAGGAAGCTGGAAAGAAAATTCTCAGTCTCTTCCACTGGTTGCATCTAAAGAAGGGCCCCGAATGAGCTTTCTAGAGAAGTCTAGAAATCAACCTGAGACGTTAAATTAGAACTAGAAGTAGGTGTTTGTTTTTTGTTTATGTTTTTGTTTTTGTTTCCCAGAAGCTTAATAAATTATCGGTCATCTTCATGAGGGTCTTGGAATATTAAAATATTTTTAAAAAGCTTAAATGGGGTAACAACAATTGTGTATTTTAAATGATGACCTTAACCTGATTAATGCTCTTAACACCTACCTTTAGCTATAATGCACAAGTGTGCTACTCACAAAATAATTATAGGATATATGAAAATATTAATTTATGGGGTTCTATTGGAGGGGTACTCCATTAATGGGACACTCATTTAAAGTTGTATAATGAATGTCTTCTGTTACTGTATTGAAAGGAACAATTAAACCTGGGCTTTCATGTGCTCACCCTAATTGCTCTCTACCCTTTAAGAATTTTATTCCCAGGCCTACTATTCCAGCTATCTTTCATAACTTGCTCCCAGGAGGGAAGTTGAAAGAGGAAGAACTATTTATTTTCATTATATCTCTTATGTCCCTTTTCATTAATTCTTTTTTTCCCTACAACTCAAACCTTTTTTTATTGTTTTAGAGTATATACGGTGCTTCTGAGCCCAGCAACTGTCCAAAACCCACTATTAGTTGCTAGCAAGAATCTTTCTGAAAGAAACCTCGAGAGTACATTTTTGCCTCTTCTCTGAAATCGTCGAGTAGGACATTTTGCAGATAATTCTCTCCTGAGATATCTATATATCCATATATAGATAAAAATATATCTCTATCTATATCTGTATCTGCATTTGTATATTTTTGGGGCTGAACTGAGACACAGAATGGTATTATTTTCAACACTGCACAGTTTTGTCATTATCTCAAGTAAGAAAAGTACTGCTTCCTTTTATTTAAAAAACTTTAAAAAGTTACTTAGCTTGTTTTATTCACTGATATTTGAAAGCTACTACAACCTGACCCTTCATTCCTTCATCAAAAATATGTTGAGATTCTACTTGGTGTAAGACACTGAGCTAGAAATTGGGAATACAAAAATGACTTCAAAAAAACCAACAACCCTGCTGTCAAAGAGCTTAATTCTCACACCATATTTTCCTAAGAATTTAAACATTAGATGATTCAAAGGAATGCTGAAGAAAATGAGAAGGAATGAATGTGAGCTGTAAGAAAAGGTCCAACTTAGAAATAACGCTTAGTACACAACCGAAAGAACATTTAGCCTGTTACATGATCCTCTTCTCATTAACAGGAATGTATTTCAGGATAGAAATGCAGTTTTCCACCATTCTTATGCCTTTGCAACATGCCATGTGAGACAGTGCCTTCCTAAAGTTTCAGTGTCCCATTGTTTCTTCTGGGCCATGAGCCATGATGTTCACTCCAGTAGAATGCACAGGTACCTAGGTGGCAAGAGGCTGGAGGTGAGTGGAAGCTAGAAGTCCTATTTCATTTATATTTGTCCTCATTAATGGGCTTATAGGTGTGTGTGACTATATATTATAGATTACATATACATATATATCTCCGTATATACATATATATATATAATATGTACGTGTGTGTGTGTGCACACGTGTGTGTGTGTGTGTGTGTGTGTGTGTGTTGTAGTTATGGGGTGGGGGGAACACCCATTCTGAGCATTCGGAGGTGCTGGACTTAATCATTTAGTCAGGTTTCCATTTGGAGAAGAAGACTGTGCAGTTTCTGTTAGATCCACCTCAGCTTGTCCCCTCAGTATTCTCTACATGGATGGGGCTTTCCTCCACACACGTCCCTTTTGTACATACCGAGTGGTCCTGATAAGTCAAATCATATACATCTAACTCAGCTGTTTCTCTTTGAATTAAAGAATAAGGACACCGAATCAGAAGATTAGCATGTTCAACACAGCATTGAGTCGTCACGGACAAGCATAAAAGACATTAAATTGCAGACTCGGCTGTGGCAATTTCATTTGCAATTTCTCTGAATCGGGAACAAGATGCCTCTGCTTTATAAGAAAACGCTAGCAGCACCAGGCTCTTCCAGTACAAAAACAGGTGGAGAGATGGGGGCGGGGAGGGGGAATGGGAAGAGAAAGTGGATGGGGGAGGGGGCAGAAGGGAGGCTGTCGGAGCAGGAGAAAGTGAAGCAAGTCTGTGGAAATGGACTCCCTTCACGTGAGAACTGTTACTCAGTCCCTACAGCTGTTCACCAGACTAAACTCCCCAAACATTTTAGATCTATGTTTCCTTTTTTATTTTCCATGTTCATTGCTTTATACAGTAAAAACTAGAAAAGGAGCCACTTTCACCTTGTTGTAGAGGGTGGACTGCAGCAAACACCTCGGTTTGTGGAGCGCTTAGTAAATGCCAGGCACTAACTAACACCTTACCCTGATCATTATGTGGTATCCCCACAACACCGCTTTGTGTTAGCTGTTATTATTCCCTTATTTGGGACATGAAGAGATAGAGGTTCAAAACGATCTCACACTATGAGGCAGCCAATAGTTCTCCAAAGCCCACAGCCCGAGTTCCTAATGCTCAATGAACTGCTGATAATTAAGTGGAGGTTTCTTCTCATTACTGTATGAATGGACTGGTTTGGTCCATACATCCCTCAGGGAGACCACCAAGTTCCCATTCCATGCCAGCTGTGGTGTTGGAAGTAGCCGGGCATTTTAGGGATTGCCCATGGTCTGGGCACCCTCCCCAGAGGCAGTGAAGATTGCCACTCTGGGCTCTCAATCACGTTCAATTGGGAAATGTGAGGACTTTGGAATTTCACGTTTATGTGATCAGTGGTGAAAGTTGGCTACAACGGTCTTCTCCATACCCGCAGCCCCCTCTTAACCCTCACTTAGTAGTTCATAATTGACTGCAAGCACACCATCACCAAGTCTCTCTTTCCTCCCCTAAACTTGAGTACTGCTAGTAAGTAAAACTACTCGATGGTTTAAGTGGAGTCCTAATTAATGAGTCTGAGTCCTGCCTGACACAGGCTCATTTTTAACCTGGTAAACTCATTAAACCTCTGCTCTTCATTTAGCCACGGGTGACTAGAGTATCATAATTTCAACTAAGTGTGCTCAGTGATTTAATGGCCCTTGAATTTCCCACATTCCCATCGTGTCCCATCTGAGGAGCTCAGTCAGTATCGTTAGAAGTTTATTTAGTGCAATGAGAAATCTCTCTGATCTATCCTGAATTCAACCGACGGCTTTAAAGACAAATGAAAGCAAACCGCTGGCTCCACAATTTCAAACAACCCGTTTTGCTCTAACCGTAAATCAGCTACGGGGTCTGAGACACAGACAGTTTCCAGACAGACCAGGTCATCCCCTGAGTTAATGAGACAACTTGTGCGAATTACCAGTCCCCACCTCCACCAGCAGATGCCAGCACTTCCTCTTCTTGGATAAGAAAGGGCCCAGGGGTTCTGTCTCCACACCACACATCCTGTGATTTTTAAAAATAAAGGCAGATTGAAATCCACAACACCAAACAAAACACGCACACCCTCACACACAAAATCAAAGGTGGTTCTCTATCTGCTTTCATTTGCCCAGTTACTGCCCAGTTAATCACATCAAAGAGAATTCTCAGAAAGCGCTGTGTTGTCATTGTTGTTACTGCTGTGTGTGTGTGTGTGTGAGTGTGGAGATAACTGCTTCCCTCTCCCCACATGAGAGAATTCGCAAAGCTCAAACAGGCCAAGGTGAGTTGGTTTCTAATTTTAATGAATTCTCCTAAAGCCCCCGTCAGTAGCAAGTGCCTAGTCAGTGTTTTATAACAGTGACAGCTTTGCAAATACTGTAACATATGTAACTTGGACTGGGTCAATACATGGTGGAGAAATCAGATTGTGAGATGGTCGAGCTGTTCATTTTGGCTGTCTTCACGATCAATCAGCCAGGCCAACTGAGCCTGCAGTGATACTTGCTGATTATTGAGAAAGTGAAAACAAATGGATTGTCCATGCTGTCCGCCAGGGCCCATTCGAAAGCTACAGCCTCTGTCGATAAACGGCCAGGTGCCATCTTTTGAAAATCAGTTATCAGAAATGACTCCTAGGTCCATCTAAAAGTGAGACTGCATTTCAACTGCCCTGAAAAAGTGAATGCATTCAATTTATTTCAATAAATTGCGTTCAGTAGGTACTGTAGACTGACCTATTTCAGAAGCCCGAAGTTGATAGATGTTGGTGCCAGGCCACAGCAGCAATGATTCCTACTGAACCCCAACTTGCTTCTTTTTCTTCTGGGTATCTCTTGCTTTTGTGCTTAATGCGAAAGCTTGTAAACAAAGCAATCGTTTCAAATATATTTCCCAGCTCTGAAGATAAAGTTCTTTAAAGAAGATCCAGGTTCCAGAGTGCTCTGCAGGACTCCTAAGCCCTTTCTTATAACCTGCACAAGTTACTGGACGTATTCAAGCTCCCGCGGTTCCTCCCTGCCTTCTTTACTGCCCGCCAACTCATCCGTGACTGCCGGCAGGATAAGCACATTGTGTGAGTTGCCTAATCCAAATGTCTCCGAGCTGCCAGGTTAGGCTAAGATATTCCAATAAAAATGAAGACAGCCTCCCAGTCTTTGCCTAAACTTGATTCCAATCACATCTACTTGGAATAAATTACCTTCACAATATTTTCTTCACGACTTCTCCGGTTATAATAGAGACAAGAAACCAAGAAGCTGCTTATTAACATTTCCAGGTAGAGAAGAAGAGGACAAATTCATCAAAATAAATAGACGCAAAGACATCATTTCCTCCTTTATTGAGTTTCCTCCAGGGCCAGGTAGAGATTGCGAGGAGATGGATCTTTAAAGACATAGGGCTAAAGAAAGACAGGGAGAATGCCTATGTTTAAAACCTTTATATGTTCATCCTAAGCTATGATCTTTAGGGTATGCAAGCATTATGGACTGCCCCTTTCCACTTAAGCCGAGCTTTGGAGGAATCAAGTTAAGGGAGATGACTTCGTGCTGAAATGGGTTTTTCTGGACACAAAGGAACTTGTGTGCAGGTCAGCGGAAGGTGGAGGAAAATGGAAGAGATGGATCACTCTAAGAAGAAAGTGAGAACAAGATGTGATGAAACATTCGAAGGCTTTGAAATACGCTGTGGCAGAGACTATTCATTGTCTCAATAATCCATATCCATTTTAAAAGCTTTATTTTAGTAATAGGACCTCCTGAGTTTTCGCCAAGTGGCTGTCCTGTTGGAGATGACATTTACCTGCCTTCATTGCAGCTTTGGTGTTGACACCTTGACTAAATCTGGCTGACGAGCAGCGCAGAAGTGATGTGTAACTTCCGTTACTGTCTCTCTACTTTCCTTTCTCCCCAAAGACTGCTGTGTGAATGTGGTGGCTCATTTTTGACCATGTAGATGAGGGCACTCCCTAGTGGATGATGTAAAGAAAGAAGTCACCTGGACCCTTACACCACCTTGTGGAATGGAACCACCCACACCGCTGGACCTCTCTTGTAAACCAGCTGTTTAGCACAGTGTCTTGTGCATCCAAGTGTGGTCAGGTCAGCAGCAGCACCGGGGGGCGTAGTAGAAATGCAGAATCTCTTGGGTCGCCTGGGTGGCTCAGTCGTTAAGCATCTGCTTTTGGCTTAGGTCATGATCCCAGGGTCCTGGGATCCAGCCCTGCATCAGGCTCCCTGCTCAGCGGGAAGCCTACTTCTTCCTCTCCCACTCCCTGCTTGTGTTCCCTCCCTCACTGGCTGCCTCTCTGTCAAATAAATAAATAAATAAATAAATAAATAAATAAAATCTTAAAAAAAAAAAAAGAAATGCAGAATCTCTGGTTCCACCTCAGGCCTGCTGAATTATAATCTGCATTAAAAAAAAAAAAAACCCTCTCCCAACAATTTGTACACACATTACAAGTTGAGAAGCATGGGTGTAGTGGTTAAAAGTATAGACGTTGGAGCCAGAGCCCAAGTTCAAATCCAAATCTGTGACTTAATTAGCTGTGTCACTTTGGGCAAATCATTAAAACTCTCTGTGACTCAGTTTTTTCATCTGTACATGGAGGATGTTAATAATACCTCCCTGATAGGGTTGTTGTGAGGATTATATCAGTTAATACAGGTGAACAGGTTGATGTAGTGCTATGTAAGGCTTGCTATTATTATTACTGTTACAAAAAACTTCTATTTTGTTTAAGCCATTCAGTCTCTGGTAATATTCAGCCCCCATGAACCTCATATTTTAGTGGAAGAGAGGAATGACATGGAGATGGAGATTATCTATGAAGTTCGGGTCCTCATTATCAGGTTGTGGTTCAGACTGTGTTTCTTGATTACTAGGTTGGAAAATTTAAGCACCATGAAAAGAGGAAGTAAAAAATAGAGCAAAACCTCGTAGGGCCTATGAGGTTGTGGTTATTACAAAACCTGTCTAGGGCCAACAAGATTTTTACATAAGAGACTTTGTGACCACAGGAAACCTATATTACAAAGCAAAGTCAGAAGACTATGAAGTGGATGGTTGGCCCCCAGTTGAGTTCCCTGATTGGGCTCATTCATTGCTGAGGAGCAGGCAAAGGGCTCCTCCCTGAGGCCTTTGACGGGTATCACCAGGAAGTATCACTTCCCCATGGAGAATCTTGACCATAATGGGAATTCATTCATATAACTCTTTGGGAAGTGTCCACATCTTCCACTTCTTTAAAATTGTGTTGTTTTTCTTACTAAGTTGTCACTGTTACTTATATATTTTGATTCTTTTTAAATCTGTGGGCTATCTTTCCATTTGTTTAAGTATCTTTTGACAGGGAACCATTTCTAACTTTTGTCAAATCCAATTTACCAATTATTCTTTCTCTTGTGGTTTGAGTTTTTTGTGTCCCATTTATGAAACTCAATGTCACAAAGACTTTTTATCTCATTTTTTTCTTTAGAATTTTAGTAGTTTTAGTTCTTATATTTAGTTCTATGACACAGTTTGAGTTAATTGTTGCATAGACAGTTTAAGTTAATTTTTGTGTAATGTGTGGGGTGTAAGGGTCAAGGTTCTTTTTTTTTTTTCCATGCAGATATTTAGGACCCAGCATAGTTTATTTAAAAAAAAAAAAGCAACTATTCTTGGGGTGCCTGGGTAGCTCAGTTGGTTAAGCATCCGACTTGATTTTGGCTCAGGTCATGATCTCAGGGTCATGAAATTGAACCCCGCATTGGGCTCTGTACTGGGTGTTGAGCCTGCTTGAAATTTTCTCTCCCTCCCCTGGCTCATATGTGCTCACACACTCTCTCTCTCTCCTTTTCAAATAAATAAATCTTTTTTTAAAAGAAAGACTATAATTTTTCCATTGAATCACCTTGACTCATTTGTCAACAATTAATTGATTCTAAATGAAGGGTTTATTTCCAGATTATTGATTTAAATGTTTATCCTTACACCAATATCACAATATCTTGATTACTGTTGTTTTGTGATAAATTTGGAAATTAGGTAGTGTAACTTCTCCAATCATCTTCTTTAACAAATTTGTCTTGGTTTATCTAAGTCCTTTCTATTTGATATAAATTTTAGTAATGTTGGGAAAATAGGCCTAAACGTGGGCAGTCCTGGGAAAATTGGCATATCTTTTCCCCCAAGAAAGATTGGACATCGTTGATATTTGCAACTTCAGTAGGACTATGCATGCATTAGGCAATGAAACAGCATTTTCTACCAGACTTCTTAACTCTCTTATTTGGGATTCTAGAGAGTCCATTTCTTTTTTAAAGATCTATTTATTTATTTATTTATTTGAGATAGAGAGAGTGAGTGTGTGTGTGTGTGTGAGAGAGAGANGTGTGTGTGTGTGTGAGAGAGAGAGAGAGAGAGAGCAGGAGTGGGGGTGTGCAGGGGCAGAGGGAGAGGGAGAGAGAGAATCTCAAGCAGACTCCATAGTGAGCTCAGAGCCCAACGCGGGGCTCATTCTCAGGACCCCCATCATGACCTGAGCCAAAATCAAGTCAGACGCTTTAACCCACTGAGCCACCCAGGCACCTGTAGAGAGTCCATATTATATCAGCCTCTGGTTGTAAGAATATTGAAATGATTCCCTGGGCTTTCCAACCCCTTCTTTGGAGGAAGCGATGCAACCAAACCTTATTTTTTTACAGAAGCACGGGATCAAGAAGGCCAAAATTGCCAAAACCAGTCAGTGAACATCTCTATGACTTGTCAATGTTTTTTAAGGGCTTTGGCAGCAGTAAGGGAATCAAAAAGCCTAGGTTTTGAAACAACATAAATTTATTATTTACCTAATAAGCAATGATCAAAGTTCTTATTTAGATTTAAAGATATGAAAGTAGGTAATGAATGCCCTCTCCCTACCCCCACCATATCACTGCTGAGATTATTCAGTCTGACTTTAAAGCAGTACAGGGGCGCCCAGCTGGTTCAGTTGGGAGAGCCCTGGTTTTTGCTCTGTGATCAGGGAATTCATGATGACCTGGTTACCTCTAGCCTTCATCACTGGGACCTTGTTTGCACAGTCAGTGCCATAGAATCACAGCAGGGAAGGGCATACTTGCCTCTTCTCAGTCTTATTAAGGTCCTGATACTTGAGCTCTGGAATCCCTGGTTTTCTAAGGATGCTGTCCGTGACTGATGGAAGAAGAGTTGTGGTGTAGGGTTCTTGAGGACCTCATTATGCCTGACTACCTAGCAG
>NC_048224.1:12677849-12760489 GCF_002007445.2 Ailuropoda melanoleuca
AAAAAAATCTGATCAAAAATGGACAGAGGACCTGAGTAGACATTTTTCCAAAAAAGACACACAGATGGCCAATAGGAACATGAAAAAACAATCAACATCACGAATCATCAGAGAAAATCAAATCAAATCAAAACGACAACGAGATATCACCTTCCACGTGTCAGAATGTCTAGAATCAAAGACAAGAAATCACAAGTGTTGGTGAGGATGTGGAGAAAAAGGAACCCTCAGGCACTGCTGGTGAGAATGTAAATTAATGCAACCACTGGGAAAGAGTATGGAGGTTCCTCAAAATGTTAGCAATAGAAATATCTACTTCAGTATTTTAAGTGCTGGTTGGGACACACTTAATGGACTTAGCTAGGCACTCATAGGTTCTGATCTGCAGCTTGAAAACTGGGCTAGAAGGCAATAAAGGTGATAGAAGGAGCACAGACTTTTGCTTGAATCCCGGGCTGCTGTTATGTTAACTGTGTGGGCTAAAGCAAGTGACCTCTTCTTTTGAACTTGAGTTTCTCAACCACAAAATGGGGATAATAATACCTACCTCAAAGGGTTATTGAGAACAGCAAGCACTGAACATAGACACCTACCCTCATACCTAATGTCTCACAGAAGTATGATGATAGCAGTGTGATGAGGCATTCAAGAATGAAGGGTGCCAGGACACCTGGGTGGCTCAGTCAGTTAAGCGTCTGATTCTTGAGCTCAGCTTAGGTCTTGATCTCAGGGTCATGAGTTCAAGCCCCGCTTTGGACTCCATGCTGGGCATAGAGCCTACTTAAAAACAAACAAACAGACAAACAAAAACGGAGCATGCTGGCCCTAGCACTAGACAGCTATGTGAGCTTAGGCAGATAATGTCTCTAAACATCTGAACCATGTCATCTCTCTAAGCTTCGTTTACTCACCTGTAAAAAATTGGAAGAAGACTAATACCTACCTCATATGATTGAGAATTAAGTGTGATAATACTTGTAAAGTCCTTACCACAATACCTGGTGCTTAGTAAGTATTCAATAAATTATTGGCTATATTAGCTGTTCAGCATATAGATCTGTTATTGTCCTGGAAACCTCTAGACTAGGTTACAGCGTTTATTTTGATGAGACAAACCCAGGATTGTGTGTGTGTGTGTGAAATCAAAACTGCTGTTTACTTTGCTCATCAGTATTCTCTAGAGGCCAAATCAAACTTGGCTGCAGCAAAGGAAATCATTTTTGTAAAGAAAGGTTAGATCCAAATTGGATTCCCTCTCCTCGTTCTTCTTTGAAAGTATTTCCACAAAATCCAGTCTTTGGCTTGACATTAAAGGCCTATTTCCAGTTTGAGTAGACTTCACCAAAAAAATAAATAAAGGAAGAAAAAAAAAAAAAAGAACATGACTCTACACACCAAGTAGTGGGGAGTGAGTTTAACTTTTTGAGTTCAGCTCAAGAACGCTATCGCATGGTCTCCTGCCTAAAGCCTTCCTTTTTCCTGCTTGTGTGAGGCAGCCGTTAAGATGGCCTTTAATGATCAAAACCTCATGGTATTCACGCTCTGTGTAAACACTCCTGTTGAGTGGGGGCTGTACTTAGTGACTCACTTCAAACTAAGGGAAGAGGTAGAAAATGACTCAGAGAGTAGGTCATAAAAAGCAGTGTGGCATCACCTTTCTCTCCTGTATCCCTTGCTCTGGGAGAAGCCAGCCGCCATGTTGGGAGTAGCCCCATGGACAGGCCCATGTGATGAGGAAGTCAAGCCCTCCTGTCAATAGCCATGTTAAGTGAGATTGGAAGCTCATCCCGCAGCCCCTTCAAATGACTACAGCCACAGCCAATAGTTGGACTGACTTCACCGGAAACCCTGAGCCAGAACGACTCAGCTAAGCTGCTCCCAGATTCATGACTGTCAGAAACCATGAGATGGTAACTGTTGTTTTAAGCTGCTAAGTTTTGGGGATGATTTGGTTGGTAGGAATAGATCGTGAATACACTGCCCTTGAATCTTGCTTCCCACAGCATCTCAGTGTCAGGTCAATTCATTCATTCATTCATTCATTCATTTCCTCATTTATTCCATGAATGTTTATGAACTCCTTGCTATGCGTCAGGCAGTGTAACTACCTTCAGATCCTCACTTCGAGGATCTTAGTCTAGTGGTAGAAATACTATGGGAAGACTAACAGTGAAAATGCTGGGTTCATGTCAAAAGCCACTATGTGGTTTTGCTAGAAGGCTTTGGGGACTCAGAGGAGGGAATGAGAACTTCCAGCCTCGCCAGAAGAAAGGGGGATATAGGGAGATGGCACTTGACCTAAGCCTTGATACCAAGGTGTGATGGATTTGTTGTGTGTCAACTTGGCTAGGCTGAACTACATTCCCCAGAATTCCCATTCTTCTATGTTTCTGTTTAGGGTGAGGTACAAGGGAGATTCTCCCTGATGATGGAAGGGAAGCAGCAGCCATTTTGAAGTGCACACCTGTCACTGCTGATTTCCTAACTTAGCTCGTGGGTGTGATGCACCAGCCAGGCCTGTGATTGCTCTACCTTGCCCTACATCCTCCTTAAGCCTTTCTGACTTCTGGATCAGCCGTGTACGTTTAGCTCTGTGATAAAGGGCTTTGGCTTCTGAGGAATACTCTTCTCACCAAGGTGGGAGGCAAGAGTAGACAAGGTTTTGATCTTTCCTTGTGCTTGGGGTGCCAGCCTTCCTGACTGCCTGCCACATGGACTTTAAGCTCCAGTCAACAGCCTGCTAGAGACTGCTTTACCAACTCCCACAGTTGTGGAAGCTAGTTCCCTGCGACATACATGAGGTACAAGGTGAATAGGTGAAAAGAGATCATTCAAGGCAGAAGGAACAGTGTGAACAAAAACATGGAAGGGGAAATGTAGGACTAAGACAATTCTTAATGCTGGCACGCCCTTGGTACTGACTCGTCAGAATGAATGCCAGTCCCAGCCCTGACCCAGTAGAGTAAACAATGGTACCAGCACCAGCCAGCCAGAACAACGCTGGCTGTGGTGTCCAAGCAGGGTCTGCAAGGGTTCTGACTGTTCCTCTTTACTGAATTATGGAGACTAAGGCAATGTCTGAGGTCATAAAGAGCATTTGGGCCATCAAAGATGTGACTATTTCCCAACTGGAACAAAAGCGTTTTCTATCTTAATAACTTGTGCTCTTTCCCCGTGGGGGCCCAGTGCACAGTGGCTGCAAACAGTAGCCTCCTTGATAGTGTATGCAGTTTGTTGATTGAATGGGTTGCCCTAAGGGACTGTGGAGATAGCCTTTCCAGTGGACATTGATGTCTTACCTCATGCTATCCCCAGTCCTGGCTCCAGACAGGTATGTGGGGTGCCCTTGGAAAGCCTCAGGGTGGGTGCAGTGGCCAGGGTCCATGTTGGCCAAGTCATCATGTCCATCTGTATCCACCTGCAAAACAAGGAGAACATGATCGAGACTCTACACAGGGCCAAGTTCAAGTTCCCTGACTCCCAGAAGATCCATATTTCCAAGAAGTGGGCCTTTCCTAAGTTTAATGTGGCTGAATTTGGAGACAAGGTAGCTGAAAAGTGGCTTATCCCCAATGGCTGTGGGGTCAAATATATCCCTAGTCATGGACCCCTGGACAAATGGGAGGCTCTGCACTCATGAGAACCTTGGCACTACTCCCTTCTTATTCGTGCCCACCAATAAATCCTACTTCCTATCAAAAAAAATTTTTTAATAACTTGTACCATCAGATTGATGCCTTCCAGTTGAATGCCAGCTCTGAAAAAAATACGCAAAGGGAGTGTGATGAAGAGCAAATTGTTCAGTGTGACTAGAACATTGGCTGGCTTGCTGTGTGGCTGTGGTTTTCAACCCCAGTTACTCAAGTCAGTGAAACGGATTTAACCTGTTGTGTCTTATGTAGCTATAGTCAAAATAGCTATTAAAATTGTTCCATGGAGAAATGCAACTTAATCCAATTATAGGAGACCAGGACCCTATCCCTTTACTGAATGAGGGATCAGAAAACAGGAATTTGAGCCTCTATTCTGCGACTGACACACTGTGATCTGACAAGTCACTTACCACAACTCGTCCTGAAGCCAGAAAGTGGTGACTTTACTTAGGCTTTTCTCTCTGCAATTTTCTGAAGATCTGGAATGCTTTTCCATTCCTTAAAACTATAGCCACTAGTCCCTTCAACTCCGGAATCAAGACACATTTCACTCAAAAAGCTTGCTTTGTGCTTTTACTGCCTTACCACCACAATTTTACTCTGGCAATTCCTTGATATGACTTGATCCGTTATTGCCTTTTTCTCTCTAGATAGCATCACAAGTATAAGTGTATCCCTCCTTTTGAGTGACGTGATCTCTCAGCAAATTATTTACCAGGTATTCCTTTTATACCTCATAAGGTCCCCTGGCACTTAGAAATCTGTATACAGCAGGTGCCTGTTAAATACTTAAATGTTCATATATCACCTTGGTAAATTCTCTGGTTCCAAAGGAAAGTCAAGCAAGACATTCTAAACTAAAATATTTAAGGGTTTTGGATTGTGTACAGCTCTGTGTTGTCTCTGCCTCCCTTCCACTAGCATGAATAATTAAGAATAGAGTTGGACCCCTGTGTGTGCATGCCCATAATAGCATTTGTGTGCATATAATAACGGTGAATAAAGTAACTTCTTTTGCTTCAAATGAAAAGGCAGCCTTGTTCAATGATGAGTAAGTAGGAATACAAAGACCATTTCAGCATCCTCAGAGCCATTAATATCTCTTGGATAAGCTCAAACTATAAGAAATTAATATTTGCCATTCAAAAGAAATTCAGATCATAAACAGAAAAAAATAACACAGTCAACCCTGAGATACTTTAAATACTCTTCTCATTGGAGAGTTAAGGCACTTGGGCATAATTTGCTACATTTGAAGACCATTTTCACTAACAAACATGTCACTATCAACTCACTGTCCTTCTGGAAAATGAGATACAGGTTAAACATTCTGTAGGGAAAAATAAACATAGGAAAATTAAAAAAAATAGAAAAAAGAAACTTCTAAATTGAAACAAAAAGTAGGTCTGCAGACTAACAAAATGGTGGTATCTCAGTGTGATTGCTGAGAATTTGGAATTTTGAATACAAATTGTTTGCTCTCAAGCAATTGAATTAGTAGAAGAAATTACCAAGAAAAAGCTGAACAGAAAGAACTAATAAATAAAAATCTTAAGGCTTTTGAAATTACTATGAGGCAACTTTTCCTTCCTAAGCCAGGAAAATTTCCCAAAAAATGATGAGGTAGGTTTTTGATCATTTCTACTGGCCTTGTTTTTGTATTTAGCAAATATATATTTAATTAAATTTGAATACGCTTGCTGCAACCATGGGTGAAAAAAAATTAACATACACACTTAGCATGACCTTGTGAAGCATACAAAGCAGAACAGAGTAAGAATTTTTCCTCGTCATCCTATTTCCCTGGAATAAATCCTAGGTTGTTTCACTGTTATTAAACCATTTTTCAACAATAGTTCATCTGCCAGCATTAGCATGAATAAATTTCTCCTCTCAGTATAGGAAGCAAATCACCACTTTCTTTATCTTTCATAAGCACCTCCAATCCTTCAACAAGTTCACTTGTCCACTGGTCCACGTACACAGACAACTAGGTGTATATAGCTCCCAATTCTTAGCCAACTTCTCATTCCCCAATACAAAGAATGTCTCCATCTACCCCAGTAGATCTAGTCAGAATTGGTCTTCTGAGTCCATATTTTGCCTCCTAAAGAACATCACAGAAGCTTTATTCATTAGCATTCTGAGTCGGTCCTCTAACGTGGGGGTTAGCTCTAATGCAGTTTATATTTAGTTCACCCCATGTTTCTAGTTCTTTACATCAAGCCCCCCTATTTGTGCTGAGCATAAGGGAGCCAATTGGAAGAGGTTTTGAGCCCTTGGCAAATTCCACCGTAAAATACACCAAAATGCTATAATCTGTATGCAATCTTCATTAAGAATTTCTACCACCTGCTTGCTGAAGCCCCAGCACAGCTCCACTTATAATCACCATGCAGGGGGCAGCATTAGTTAATGTCATTAGACAAATGTTGAGATCTTCTTTTGCATGTTCATTAGCACCAGGTGGGAAGAAACTGCTAGATCCAGGCGTGGAACTTTGGGGGCTAACTTGGGCTTATGCATTATTTAATCAGCCAACTTTCTGAGCATCCGCGAAGAACCAAAAAGGCTAGAATAGCAGGAATTTTCTGTGTTTTTTCCAGATATGTTAGGACCAGTGTCAATTTTCACAAAAGAGAGGATGATCTGTAGGAGCTGTGCATGGAGCAAGTCACTTAACCGCTCTGTGCCTTGATTCCTCCTGACGATAACTTTATCTACCTCCTAGGGTTGGTTCGAGGATTAAATGAGTTAATTCAGATAAAGCACTTTGAACAGAGCCTGGCGAGCTCTTCCCCCCCTCCTCCTCCTCATCTTTGTTTTGCTAACCCTGCTGTAGTACACTGTTCCTTTAAACACACTGGGGACCCCACCGTGCCAGAATCGGAGGGCAGAGAGTGATCGGACCCTGAAGCTCGGAAGCACAGCAGCTTCTCTTGTTTTTTTCTTGTTTAATCTTCAATCTTGGGGCACTTCCTAAGTGCCGGTCTCTATGCTAAGCTCTTCACAAACATTTTCTCACATAAACCTCCAAACAAGCCTAACAGGAGAGAGACACTACTATAATTTCCATTTTAGAGATGAGGACATTGGAGTTTGGAGAAGTTAATTTGCTTGCAGAATAAAGCTCCACCGTCTCTTAAGAAGTAGATGGCTTTCTTACATGTCATATTAACTTTGCTTTAGGGGTTATAGTCACCTCAGGACTAGTTATGACAAGAGCTTTGAGAGCCGAGAGGACCTTTACCCTTGATGTAATCCCCATGAAGGAGTTAAGGCTCAGAGAAGTCAAGGACTTCACCCAAAATCACACAGCCAGTTGTGACCAGCCGGGATCCAGGACTTTTGCAGGGATCCCTGGCCCTACAATGCACTGCTTTGTATCTTCATGTTATTTTATATAATTAATAGATCTCTTCAAGTGTGCAAATACTTAAAAGTATGCATTCCTTTCAGGGCATGAGTTTCTTCAGTGTGGAAATCATATACTTAGATGGAAAATTAATTGAAGAGAGAAAAGAAATACTTGGGAGAGGTTTTTCGTTTAATTCAAAATTAAACACAATTGCTTTAAGTGAGCAACATCTTAAAAGATGGTATAAAATCATACCCCAGAAGCCACAAATACGATAATAAAAGGTTTACAGTGCTTG
Source organism: Ailuropoda melanoleuca (assembly GCF_002007445.2). Classification (NCBI taxonomy): domain Eukaryota; kingdom Metazoa; phylum Chordata; class Mammalia; order Carnivora; family Ursidae; genus Ailuropoda; species Ailuropoda melanoleuca. Next base: position 12,685,159 of record NC_048224.1, read on the forward strand.
TTTTACTAGACATTCTTCAGTTCCATGTTTCTTTCCTGTGTTTTTAACTAGCATGGAACTGAGGGAATTAAGTACAGTATTCTTTCAGCTTCTCTTAAGACTTTTCCTGCTTTAAACCTGAATTCTTTGTGGTGGAGAAGAAAAGGGAATTCCCTGTTCCTGCATCCATCCCCCACCCCCCCCAGCCCCGCCCTGAATGGCTCCTGACACACACACACACACACACACACACACACACACAGAGTTATTCCTCTCAGAGTGAAATCTTATTTTTTTCATCTCTTCTTTCTCACAGCCTCCACACCCTCCCCCAAATCCCTCCCCCCAAAACCTAAACCTCAGCATTTGGCTCAGTGACATTCTCTCAAGATCAAAGTCAAATGAAAATTTCCATGAAAATCAAAGTAACCTCAGTCTCTGCTTGCTCTCTCCCTGGAAAGCCTGGGTCTCCAGCCTGTGAAAAACTAAAAATTCCACACTTCCTCCTCTCCAGCATGAAACTCTCTGCTCCCTCTTCCTCTCTTCAGGTGTCTCTTCACTTCAAGCACATATCTGCTTTTCTGCAGAGACGTTGATAGAAACTTTCAGCCTCAAATTCAAGATCTAGCTACTGTTAGTGTCTCTCTCTTCCTGGGATAGGCAATGCCTGCGAGGCTTGAGGTGAAGGTGGGACAAGAGGACCAGAAGGGGGTGGGGAGGAGGTTGGAACAGAAAGAGAGGGACAGGAGATGCAGTGGGGATGGTAGGAAAGTCCTATTTAGTGATTTCCTGTATGTCTGGTATCGCCATATGGGTAACAAACATATTTCTTACTTTATGTGTGAGTGGCCTCAAGTTAGCAGAAACTGTTTAAAATTTTCAAGTCACAGAGCTTGTGAATGGTCTGGTTAAAATACTAACCCAAGCCTGTCTGACCTCAGAGTCCAAGTTTTGTGCAAGGATGTGATGTCAGTGACAAATATGGGGAAGAGTGGAAGGGGCTCTATGCAATACCAGGATCCCACCATTGCATACATTCATACATCTTCATGATGCATTATCCACCTGACCTTGTTTAGCACAAATGATGGGCCAAAAGCAACTGCAAGCTGGAGTGTGGACAAGGACTCTGCCCTCTGTCATTACCCCACCCTCCCTCCATGCATAATCATACATATGCCCGAGTAGCTCCTTTACTGCAAGGGGACTCAGGCAGTTCTCATTTTGCTCTTACAGTGGAAGGGCCCATTCTGAAATCTTTGCTGCTGTGTGGGAACCCTCCCATAAAGCTACTAATTGGAGAGTTAACTGATAATAGGAGGACTTCATACTTTCCTTTGACCAAGACGTCATCTGAGAAGTTTCACGCAAGTGAAAATAATATTCCTCCTCAAGAAATGGCAAAAGCAATTCCGAGCTTTGTTAGGAAATGCCTTCAGAAAGGAAATACAGTAGGGTTTTTTTTTTTTTTTGAGAGGAAAATATCAAATAACTAACACAGGAAATCTCCCTAGAGGCTACCTCCAGTAGGAAAGCTCATTTCATATTTTGCAAGTTTTATGAGAAAAGCATTCAACTCTAATAAGTAGCTATTTGAGTATTATTCCTTGTGTGTGAAATTCATTTGTTGAGACTAGCATAATACCATGGGATGAAGACTGGTCCCAATAGGAGCTATAAGTCATCCTAGGGATTATGACATGAAATGTTCAGATATCCATTATTAAAAATGAATGTTTTCTTTTGCTACTTTTCTGCCTAGTGGGGAAAGAAAGAAAAGTACCCTACAGATTCCATTAAAACAAACAAACCAAATCCTAGAGTGTATATTCAATAAAATCTTGGCTTGACACAGGGTCCTGAGTTGGTAATATGAATCAGCAAGTGGTTTTCCTGATCTGATTGGACAGCAGTATAAAGAAATGGAAGGCAAAACAAGCATTTAATGAGCATGCTACCCTTGCCCATTGCCGTGTTACATTGTAGCACTGTTTCAGTACTACTCTGGACTTAGCTCTGCGACCTGCTTTGGTCCATCTGATTAACAAATGTGTTGCAAGGAGAGACCTGAGAAGTGTTTCAGTTCCCACTTGCTCTTGTATTCTGCCTTAGCCATGAGAACATGTCTGCGTTAGCCTGCTGGAGGATGAGACACACACAAAACAGAGCTAAGTCACCTGTCACCCAGCGGAGATGATCCTAGATCAGTCAACAACCAGACGATCCTCCCACACATTAGCAAGCTCAACCGAGACCAGCAGAATTACTTAGCTGAGCCAAGATCAGCAAAACTCTGAGCACAACTCTCAGAGGCATGAGTAATAAATGTTTATTGTTGTGTGGTTTGTGGTAGTTTGGTATGCAGTATTATTGTGGCACTAGAAATGGATACAAAACCCGCAGTTAGGAAATAGTTTCTGGTATCAAAACATATGGTAAGTTGAGTTGCATGTTATGTGAAAGCCACAGTGAAGATTTGTGTTAAGATAGACTGCAGCCCTGGATGGGTAAACCACAGCCAGGTAAGGAGGGGAAGGATTCTAGCTTAAAAGGGAAACTCATTTCCCTACCAATCACCCAGGGAAAAGGAATATCTCCCCAAGTGAAAATGAAACCTAAGAGGAGGGGTCTTTGTTAAGTAGGCATTACGACGGGATCTCTCCTGGGAGAGTACTTCTCCAGGGTCCATTCAGAATGACTTCTGCTTTGTGGGAACAGACCAGGAGCTGAGAAGCAAGGGTTCAGGGGTTTCCGTATGGCAATGAAGATGGTATGTGATACTTTATTGAGCAGGTTGCTTATTTTGTCCCAGGCACTATATGCTATATCAGCTCTTGATATGTATTAGCTCATTCAGTCTTCATACCGGCCCTATCAGATAGGTATTACTTTTTTCCCATTTTATACATGAGACAATTGAAGCCCAGATCTATCATTAAAGAACTTGCCAAAGACAAATGAAGAACAGAGCTGGGCGGTCACCAATCTGACTCAAGGACCTCCATGCCAAAGGGCTATGGAACCGTACATCAGACAAGTGGAATTGGGACCAGACTTGATACTTTGTAAACTCAGTTGTTGTTAGCCCATGTTCTCTGTTTCTGACTTGGAACGGAGAAGGCATTTCATCCCACCGTAAGGCCAGTATCATGGTGACAGCAGAAAGGGAATAGGTAAAGAGAGCTAGAGTGAAAGAACAAAAGAAAATCCTAAGGCGAAGGTCAAGCTGGGGACAAGGTCAAGTGCCTTAGGGGCTTTATCTCACTCACTTTGGCCAGGATGTTCTCAATCTGGTGCTATTTCCTTAGACGCTTGGGGTTTAATTTTATGGCAGAGACTAGAATTTCCTTATGTTTTGTACTTACTAGGCACTTTTCTAAGCATTTCACATACATTATGCATTGAATTCTAGCAACAGCCCTTCAGTGATTAAGGATATTTTTATCCCTAATTTTAAAGATCAGTGTGATTTGAAATGGAGTTTCTGGACTGATGGCAGGCCATGAGCTCTTTCCAGGCCTCAGCAAGATGAGAAATTGAGATGAGAAGTTGAGAGTAGGTGTTTAGAAACTTTTAACAATTAGAGCAATGTTTTGCCTATTGAATCGAAAAATGAGTAAAAAAAGAAAATGAGTATATACTCCGTATGTTTATATTTTTTCATTTTCCTGTAATTCATTTTAATGCATTTTATGAAAGTATTTTTCCTCAAATGGATTGGATATTTAAAAAATAGAGTTTGAGGGGCGCCTGGGTGGCACAGTGGTTAAGCGTCTGCATAGGGCTCAGGGCGTGATCCCGGTGTTACGGGATCGAGCCCCACATCAGGCTCCTCCACTATGAGCCTGCTTCTTCCTCTCCCACTCCCCCTGGCTTGTGTTCCCTCTCTCGCTGGCTGTCTCTATCTCTGTCAAATAAATAAATAAAATCTTTAAAAAAAATAGAGTTTGAGAAACACTTCTGGGTAATAGAATTGAGGCTCAGAGAAATTAAATAACTTGCCCAAGTTTTAGTTGTTAAGAGGCAGAACAAGACTCCAACTCAAGTCTTAATCCAATGCCAATCAAATCATTTTATTTTTATTAAAATTAACATCCAAGTTCATTAAGACTGTGCCCGCCCACATCTGCCTATTTAAACCATGACTTGAAGTTTGATTTTTGGGGGGTGCTGGGAGGAGAGTGGTGGGCACCGGGGCCTTTCTATTGACAATTAGTCAAGTACTTAACAGAGGATAGAAAAAGACTCGAGAGCTGAACTTAAAAAATCAAAAGGATGCCACCAGTGTGGATGTGTAATACACACAGCGATGGCATGATTCTTGCAGCATCACTTGGAAATACCAGCACAGAGCTTTTTCCTTTGGTCCTTCTTCAACTCCTTCAAGGACAAATGTAGGAAATACAGAAAATTCTCATTTGAGAAAAAATTGTCTAACAGATCCTACACCCAGTGAAGCAGTTGATCTTGTGGTCTTAAATTCAAAAGCATTTCTTCCCGTCATCTGTTAGAGTAAAGCTGCGTCTTGATTATAGCCAGTAGTCGTAGATCTGCAAGGGCTTTGGAGCCAGACATACCCAGACTTAGGTCCTGCTTTTGCCATTTTTTTTCCTGCTCTGTAACCTTGGCATCAAGCTAACCTTTCTGGACTTTTTTTCTCATTTGTAAAACGTGAATAATTCATACCTCATAGGATTTTGAGATAATTTAATAAGGTAACTCATATAAACTGCTCTCATCAAGTATGAAGTAAGAGGATAATTACATCAGATGCCCCCAAACCAAATACATTTAACCAGCTTGTTTGAGATCTTTTCAAATGCTGTGGCTGTACAATCTCGAAATAATTAACTAAAAGATTTTTTTTTAAATGTAGTTATTCAGCAAGTAGATTTCTTTTCAGCAAGGAGTAGAACAAGGTCATTTGACTCAATTTTAAAAATTGAATTAACTGAATAGTTTGCATGTTTTGTTTCCATATACAAAGAGTCTAAAATTCAAGATGATAATTCTGGCCTATTGTACAGTGAAAACTGGCTTCATTAAATTTGTGAGGTATTCACTTTTATAGATTACTGATAATCTTATCTCACAGGGATGTTGGGAGAGTCCAATTGGATTATGTAGTGTATAGTTTCTGGTACATGATAAGCCTGAATAAGTGTATTTTCCCTGTATTCCACCTTATTTACTATTGCTACTGTTTTTAGGTCAGTGTCACTTTATATCATTTGATTATGTACAATGATTAGCACCTTGGTCAACTTTTTTACTTCAGGACTTAACAGAATGAAGTTATTTGTACTGGGAAGGTAGAAATAGGGGCACATGTGATTTAAAGCCATTATGAATTTGCCTTGAAACCCTATGGTGAAATTTCTCCAAATGAATGATAATAAAACCTCTCTGATAAATGATCCTCAAGGTCTGCACTCCAACTTGTTTCTGAGCTGGCATGGAGCCTTTGGCATTTCCTCAGTAACTGGCCCTAAATTATGTCAACAACTGCTTATGTACCTTTATAGTTTTGCCTAACCTTTAATCATTCCAGCATTCTTTTCCGAACAAAACACAAACCTGTGCTTTAGATCATTAATTGATTTTCCTTGTGACATCCTGGGGATCTGAAGTCTGAAGTCTCTTTTGGGAGCTCATTTCAGGCAGACTGGAAAGGATTTCAGAACACTAGACAGGACCAGTTAGAAAACCAGCTGCAAACATTGGGTAATTTTATTTCCATCTTCTGGTCATCACTTTGGTGGAATCTACAGATTTTAGATCCTTCCAGAGCACACATAATAACATGCTTGTAGGATCATTTAAGCATTAAATGAGATTAGGTATATAAAAGTACTTTTCAAACTATCAACCATAGACAAAGGATATACAAAGTTCAAATATTGTTATTTCATAGTTACCCCTCTGTGGTTCCTTTATGGGCACAAGATGGCTGCCGGGGCAAAATGTCACATATTTATTTATATGACTGTGTCCCAAGCAGTAAGGGAGGGGTGAAGGATTTTTCAGAATTTTCTTTCTTTGTATCAGGCAGAAAAATCTTTCCAGAAGTCCTCCCAATATAGCAGATTTCCCTTACGTTTTCATTGGCCCAAACTGGGTCACATATTCATCCCTAAGGGAGGATCATAGAATTACCCATTCCAGGCAAGGAGAAACAGGATTATCATGATTGGTTTAGGCCAAAGGGGCACAAATGGTCTGATTTAAAGATCTTTGATATTTAGCCCCTAGTCTTAAGAGCCTAGCATAGCTCTTTTGGGTTCCCTTACTTCTTGGCTCCTAGCCTGCTTCCAATGGAGACTTAATTTTAACACTCCCTGGACATCTTGGTTGTACATTCTGATTTTTCCTCTTAAAGTATACCTTTCAATGAAGGAAGTGTACAATCTCAAAAAAAAAAAAAAATCCTTCAAGTGTGCCTGAACTCTGCTGCATGAATTCTTCTGTGTATGTCTCCTTCTCTATACCTCTTGGCCATCCAGGCCAATATAGAATTGATGAGAAATGATGAGCTTTGGAATCAGTTGGACCAGAGTTTGAATCCTAGCCCTCTTACGACTTAATTAAGTCATGGAACCTCTTTGGACCTCCATTTCCTCATCTGTACAGGAACATAGGATTTAGTACAAGAATAGAAAGTACCTGGCAACCAAAAGAAATGATCCATTTTTTTGTTATTTTCATCATCAAGTCACACATCGGTTGCTATGATTGCTGTATCTCAAATTCTGGTCAAATTCTTCACTCAGCTCACTTGGGTTGGAGACCTGGTTTTTGATGGCTTATCCTGGCTTTAACGCTGTACTCCTTTAAGGGCACATTCATTGCTTCCAATATTCTGTTCTTTGCTGATTGCAGTACAATTCTGGATAAAAGGGTCTTAGACCCCTGCGTCTTAGCCTGAAAGACATCACAATAATAAATACTTGTGAAAATAAAAAAAGGAAGATAAATGTAATGAACATATAAGAAAGTGCGATAGGATCAGCAATTGCAGTCATAACGAAGACTGGACAAGTGGCTAATTGCAGTGGGTCACATAGGCTTTGGTTACTTGAATAGCAGCAAAGACAGTAAAACTCCAAAAGACGACATTATGCAGTGTGGTAAAGAGAGCAACTGAAACAGATCAGGAGAAGACAGTGGATCAAAAGAGAAAGGGACTTGGGCATGACCCAAGCTATTCCAATAAATGAACTACTGAGAAAGACCTGGAAACATAAAAGATTTTCCTTTATTTCCTTTATATATATATATATATATATATTTAAGATTTCATTTATTTATTTATTTATTTATTTAGAGAGAGAGAGTGGAAGGGAGGGGCAGAGGGAAAGGGAGAGAGAGCATCTCAAGCAGACTCCCTGCTGAGTGTGGAGCCTATCCTGGGGCTTAATCTCACCACCCCAAGATCATGACCTGAACCCAAATCAAGAGTCAGATGCTTAACTGACTGAGTTACTCAGGCACCCCCCCTTTATTTCCTTTAAAATATAATGAAACACTTATAATTAGCTGTATTTCTTTAATTTAGATAGTCTATGTTATAATCTTTTCATGGTGCATTGTTGCACCAAGTATTTATTTTCATTTCATTTTTACATATATAGATCCTCAAAAGAAGGCAAGTAACATCTAATACAGTTCAGTCTGGCCCTTGCCAATGATTATCCCTAGTTGTGTTCATCTGTACTCTTACCCTCACAAGGCTAAGGTGAGGTAAAATAATACTGGTATTTTACCTGCTGTCCTCTCTTCTTGAGACCTTACGTTTAGCACTTAACCTAGGAACAGAAGTACAAGACAGATTGGTCATTGTCATCAGGTCCTTTTTGTTGACATTCTAGGCTGTCTACTTGGGTTCTGCACACTGCCCCACATGAGTTGTTGAATTTACTGCATACCTGTCCCTGGCTAATCTAGCTTACTGGTTTCTTGACCCTCTGCTTTGCTCTGACCTCATGATCTTGAAGAGTAGCTTGTTTTGTTTTGATTGCCAGGCTGGGTCTTCTATCTCCCACCTTACATTCCCGGGGAAGATCTGCATCTTATGGTGTTAAGAGTCAACATTTCTTCTGACTTCAGTTACCAGTATGCAGCCCTGTTTCCACTCATCCTCAAACTTTTTCAGCCCCTCCTTGGCTTTTCTGGCCTCTTCCCAACCAATCCAGGGAACCAATCCTCCGTGGATCCCTGCCCTGGGTTCCAGTCTACCCTTAGGTCTCATTCCCAGTTTCAAACTCTGAATTTGACCTGCTGCTCTCTGAGTTCCCATGCCTCCCCAGATTCTGAGCTATGTTTTGGTTCATTCTTGCCATAGTGAGAAAACTGAGAGGGGAAGAGAAACTAGGATCTCACCAGCACTTTTCCACTTTCTTGGGCCCCATAGTCCTAAAGGCAAGGCCCAACACTGAGATGGTGAGATGGTGAGATGGTGAGGATGAAGCTTCACACCAAGTGGTTATTTAGAAAATGCTCCCTTTTTCTGTGATTAGTATACTCATCTCTTCCTAACTTTTTTTTTTTTTAAGATTTTATTTATTTGAGAGAGAGAGCAGAAAAGCATGAGCAGGGGAAGGGGCAGAAGGACAAGCAGATCCCTGCTGAGCACAGAGCCTGACTCGAGGCTCGATCCCAGGACCCTGAAGTCATAACCTGAGCCGAAGTCAGACGCTTAACCGACTGAGCCACCCAGGCGCCCCTCCTTAACTTTTAAAACAAGTGTAACCCCTAGATCAGAACATTAATTTTATTTCTATGGAATCTCAAGAGGAGTAGCTTTAATTTCATCAAATCTAAATGATGATAAGAACAGCAAACTTTTATTGAGTGCTTAACGGTGATAACTAATATATTCAGCACTCAAACCCTCTGAGGTATCATTGTTGTCATCTCCACTTTATGTATGAGGAAACTGGGAAACAGGCAAAGTAACTTCCCCAAGATCACACAGCAAATGATTGCGCGACAGGATTTGTACTTGGACATTCTGCAGTCTGAGGTCCTAATCATTATGTCACATGCTTCTAGATGTTTGATATGGTCGTTGGTATAAATAAATAAATAAATCATAGAGGATATGCAAATTATGAATTTTGGTAGGGATTTTTTTAAGTTTGGAGATTTTTAAAAAAAATTTTCCATGTGAAAATAGGTAATTCATCCTTTAATCAAAAAGATGATGCATTGAGATGTGTGGTGATGCTCTGAGAAGCACGTAGTCCTATCAGTAGCCAGAAGTGTAAAGTCATTTATATAGCCTAGATGATTACAAATGCAAGGGTGCTCTGGTTGCCTTCAAAGTGCAGGAAAAGCTAGAGGGCATGTATAGAAAGGCAAGTGTGTGATGCTATTTGCCCTCCCCAGCAACTCTTCTTTTAATAATTATGATGGTTAATAGCAGTCATAACTCCTCATACGTATATAGTGTTTTACAGTTTATAAAGCATATCTCCATGATTTATTTCCATTTTTGTCCTCTTGATATTCATTTGCAAAATGACAGGTTAAACAGCTCATTTAATTAAATGAGCTAACTGAAGACTAAAAAGATTAAGTGACTCGTCCACAGTACATGGATGGTGGATGATCACAGCAAGGTAAGTTCCTTTGCCACAAACCCTCAATCCAGGTGTTTGTTACTAGACCAGGCAAGTCCCAAATATATGAATTTAAAGGAGCTTTTAGTATCTGGAGAATAATCATTGGACTGGAATGTTTAATAATTAACTGAAACATGATGATAGAAGTCTTCCTATCCACTCCAGAAGTGGTCCACATCACTGTGATTTTAGACTTACCTTTATGCTGTAAGTATACGGTTTCTTTTCTGTCACTAGAGAACATAATATTCTGAGTTAACAAATGGGGACTAATAGGAGAAGTTATTTTCAACACAAAACAAAAGAGGGATCTGGACTGTGTAAGGAATGCCTACAAACAACAATAAAATACAGGACACTCAAAAGGAAAATGGCAAAGCAATTGAAAATGGAAAACTTAAATGACTCGTTCATAAAGCAATGTTCCAGCCCACTAGTAATCCTAGAAATGCATTATCCTTGTCAGTTTGGGAAAAAAATTAGAAAACTGCATAATGCCATGTGTTGGTGAGGATATGGGTAAAGGAATCTTCGCACACAATCGACAGGGAGTTGAATATTTTGGTTCTGCACCTAATTCTGATTCATGGGGGGAGGGGCACCCCCAGACCTCCAAACAAATAATGCTCTGACACCAGCTGGGTGTTCTACCATTTAACCCACTGTTTATCACAAAACAGTATCAGATCCCTCAGGTTAAGGTGTCAGCCCTATGAGACAAACCCACCACCACCACCACCCGGCCCCACTTCTGGCCCATGGCAAGCTCACCTGTGCTTTTCACCAACTGAGTATGAGTCAGAGAGTCCCACAACCCCTTCCTCAGCTTCAATTAATCTGCTAGAGTGGCTCCAGAACTCAGAGAAACATTGTTCTTACTAAATCACTGGTTATTTAAAAAAGGATAAAACTCAGAAAGAGACAAATGGAGGAGATACAAAGGGCAGGGTTATGGATAAAGAGCGCAGAGCTTCCTTGTCCATGTCCATGTACACCACTCACCCAGCACCCCGGGTGTTCACTAACCCAGAAGCTCTCCAAACCCAGTCCTTCTTGGTTTTTATGGAGGCTTCAATTCATAGTCATGATTGATTAAATCATTGGCCATTGGTGATAGATTCAGCCTTCCTCTCTTCTCCCCTTCCCGGGGTTCAGGGGTGGGACTGGAAGTTCCAACCCTCTAATCTCTGTTGATTCTCCTGGCAGCCAGCTCCCAGCCTTAGGTGAGTGCCTGGGGTTGCCTCATTAACATAACAAAGGACACCTCCAGCCTCTCAACACACAGGAAATTCTAAGGGTTTTAGAAGTTAGGTGCCCAGAACCATGGGGAAGACCAAATATATATTTATTATAAATCACAGTGTCACAGCCAAACTAGCATAGCCATTCAGGAAAGTAGTTCTTTGTGAAATTAATACATATGTACTTTATATCCAGCAATCCCACTCCTGAGTATAAATCTTAGAGAAGTCCTCAACCAATCTGTAAAGGAAAATGTATAGGGATATTCCTTGCAGCTTGTTACTGAGATTGGAGGAAACTCCAACTTTATTGAGTCCTTCGCTAAAGGATTAGATGAGTAGAATGTGTAATAAATGCATTTGATAGTGTATTATGACCTTGCCAAAAGCAATAAATACATGTAATTACAGTAATAAGAAATAAGTTTCTTGAATGAAACTTATTGAATGAAAAGATAAGTTGAATGAAAAAAGAAAGATTTAGATTTCAAATACATTTGTGTAAATCATGAACACATTCACAGTGGCGTCTAAATATCTTCAAAGGCACTCCTCAGCTAAGTCTCCTCATTGTGTTTAGGCTTTACAAAGAAGATACCTTCAAACACTTGCTGCCTTCTGCCCTGCACAAGTCCCCAAAGCAAGGCAACATCAGGGATCCAGCTACTTGCCTGAAACATAAGAGAAAGGGAAAGATTCAGTAAATCAAGTCCAGATTAGTATCTCAGCATAGCATTCCAACTCTTCTCTACAGAACGCACTTGCACCTATCTTCCTGTCTTCTTTTCCTGGCCTTGCTGAGGAGAAAAGAGGTACACACAACTAAAGACACACTTAAGTACATTCAAGTGAACACCTTGGAAGAGGTGGCAGAATGTAAGTTGAGATAGGGATACAGGAGAAAAATAAGTAAATCCGGAGTGGGACCTTGCTTTAGCCGATGATGGTCATGGGCCATGAGCTAAAGAGAAAGACAACCTCTTTCCTCCTACAGCCTTTCCATAACCCCCAGGAGAGTCTTATTAATAACTTAAATTTCCTGCCAGGATAGATAGATAGGTACTTAGAGGGAGATTTAATTTAATTGCAGAGAATAAGAGAATGGGCATTTCTGCACTTTTCAATTTGTCAAATAAAACTCAAACTTGCATCAAATACATATTTCTATTCAAAGAAGAGTCATTTACTAAGCTGGTTTATAACTGCATGTAATGCTCTTTATAATATTATGTCTCCATCTGTATCATGATCACTTGATGCCATCTTTAGCAAAAGGATAGAGGAGCCACTTAAGAGAGCTTTAGAGAGAAATGATTAGTTCCAGTGCACTGTTGTTCAGAAATAACCCCTAGTTGTTATCTTTAGCTTGCTTCAATTGCCAATTTTTCTTTGAGTTGGTGAATGTGTTACTCGGTAGAGAGAAAAAATGTGACCCTAGGATAATTTCTGTACTCTTAAAAAAGTCTTAGGGTATGGGACAGGTGGTGATAGTAGATGAGGAAAGGAGATGTTGTCAATGCAACCAGCCAGTATTATGATTACCAAGACAAATTCAAGGAAAGGAAAGGGCACATTTTCTTCAAAGTATTTAGCAACTTTAGAGATATCAGTTGTTCCCCAGCTACCTTTAGACAAAACAAAACAGACAGATACCCACATCTAATTCTTAGGGGTGGGGCAATGGAGAAAATGAATAATTTTCTGGATTGCCAGAATGGAGGCCAGTGAAGAGAAAAGTTATCTTCTTGCTAATGAATGGCTGTGGAGGTGGGGAGGAAAGCTAGCAGACAGAGGAAGAAAGGGGCAGGTAAGCAGCTCTACTGAAGGAAAGAGGCAAGTTTTTCCGTACACTGAGGAAGGCTTAAAGTCCAAACCAGATCATTAAGTATCAACAAAGGTTCAGGTATGTTCTGCGTGCTTGTGGTGGCACGTGTGTGCTCTTTTTTAAGTGGTAAATTAGATCTTTGTCTACAGACATGTGAAGAGCAGAGGAGTCAGATAATGATCCCAGTGTATGGCAAGTAACTGAAACACCTCTCTGGCAGCTTTTCAGCGTCCTTAGCTTAGACCTGACATGACAGCCTATCCTGGCGTACTTGGGATGATTTAGAATAGTGCTCTCAAACTTTTATGTGCATATGAATCATCCAGGGATCTGATTAAAAATTCAGATTCTGGTTCAGTTTTTCTGAGATGGTGCCTGAGTTTTTGCATTTCCACCAATTTCCAAGTGATGCCAGTGTTGCCGGTCCTCCAGACCACACTTGGAAGAAAGAGCAATGGCCTGGAACACACACAGTCACAAATATATGTAGCTATTTAAGATGTGTAATATACACATATGAACTTGGACACTCATATAGGTACAAAGAAAGACATTCATTTAGACCACAAATTTTGAGTACATTTTTTTTTTAGAACAGGCACTGTACATATACAGACATACATATGAAGAACAACCAGATAACATACTTGAAGACTGATCTTTGCAGATGGACCTTAAAATTACAAAATATTTCTTTGGTTTCCCAAGACTTGCATCATTCTCCAGCACCAATTTCTTTGGCCTTACTTTCCTTACTCTTAGTTACTAGACTTTCCTTACTCTTAGTTACTAACTTTAGAATAGGCAGCTGCCCACATGCAGAAAATCCCAGTATTCACTGTCTAAAATTCTTAAAATGGCTGTATGGCCTCAAGGTGAGAAGATAGGTATTGAAATGAAGAGATCTGGGCTCAAATTTCAACTCTGTCACTACAACACAACTTTAACTTCCTTGGGCTCCAATTTCTGCATTTACAATACAATGATAAAAAGTCTCCCTCGTGTGGATGGCTATTCACCGAATTTAACAGATATCTATTGTAGATTGATGGCCTGCAAAGGACATAGAAATGAAGTCAATTCAACTTCTTGACACAAGGAATTCATAGTCTAGTAAAGAAAACAGATGTGGTAGAAGGATGTAAAAGAAATAACACAGGGAGGAATTGATTAATTTACCTGGGGAATGGGTGAAGTCTTCCGAGAGGAGGTGATAGCTAAGCTGGGCTTTGAAGGATGGGAAGAATTATCTGGTAGAGAAGGAGAAAAGAGACCCATGTTTCTTAAATTTAATCTGCATCCAAATCACTGGAGTTACAGATCCTGACTTAGTTGCTGGGATAGGTCATGTAATTCTGCATTTTCTAACAAGATTTAAGTAATGCTATTGTTGGTCATACACCTAGAGAAGTGAGGGAGTTAGGCATCCTGGTTAAGGAAACACCAGCACAAAGATGAACTGAGAAACAGTATGGTGAGCTTGAAGAATAATTAGCAGCTGGGAATGGTTGGACCATCAACTGCAAGGAAAGAAGTCATGGGGGTTGATGCTGGAAAGTGGGTAGAGTTGGATCCAGGGAGAATTATATGAAAAGACATGAGTGACTCTTCCTGGAGCTTAGTAGGGACTTCAGCAAAGTTGCAGGATAAAAGATCAATACTCAAATATTAGTTGTATCTTTGTATTCCAGCAGCGAACAATCTGAAAAAGAAAATGAGTAAACAGTTCCTTTTACAGTTGCATGCAAAAGAATATAATACCTAGAAAAAAATCAAACCAAGAAGATGAGATACCTGTACACTGAAAACACAAAACATTGCTGAAAGAAATTAGAGGAATATATAAATGGAAAGACATCCCATAATCATGAATTGGAAGACAATAATATTAAGATGGAAATACTATCCAAAGTAATCTACAGATTCAGTTCAATCCCTATCAAAATTCTAATGGCCCTTTCTGCAGAAATGGAAAAGCTGATCATCACATCCGTATGGAATTGCAAGAGGCCCTGAATAGCCAAACAATACTGTAAAGGAACAAAGTTAGAAGGCTCACACTTCCTGATTTCAAACCTTGCTACAAAACTGCAGCAATCACAATAGCATGAGACTGGCATAGGATGAATGTATAGACCAATGGAATAGAATTGAAAGTCCAGAATAAACCCATACATTTATGACCAAGTTGTTTTTGACAAAGATGCTAAGACCATTCAATGGGAAAAGAATAGTCTTTTCAGCAAATGGTCCGGGAATACCTGGATATCCACATGTAAAAAAAATTAAATAAAAAATTAAAAAAAGCTGGTCCCATACCTCACACCATCTGTAAAATTTAAGGGACTTGGGGAAAGGAACATATGGTGGCTCTCTTTACTTGCTGGTTAATTTTCCAGTAAACCTAAAAATACTCTAAAAAATAAGTGTAGTAAAAAAAAAAAAAAACAACAAAAAACCTCCAGATGAGACTACAATCCACATTACTGGAATAGCTACAATGAAAAAAGACTGACAATAACAAGTGTTGTTGAGGACATACAGCATCCGAAACATACATTGCCAGTAAGAGTTGAAAATCATATGCCTATTTTGGAACATAGTTTGATAGTTTTTTGTAAAGTTAAACATACACTTACCATACATATGACTCAGCAATCCCACTCCTGGGAATTTCTCCAAGAGAACTAAAAACATACGTCCATAAAAAGACTTGTATGAAATGTGCATAGCAGCTTCATTTATAATAGCCAAAACATTGGAAACAAAAGTTCATCAACTGGTGACTGGATAGACAAATCGTGGTATAAATATACAGTAGGCATACCACTCAGAAATAAAAGGGAATGAATGATACATACAACTGAGGTGAATCTCAAAAAGTATTATTATAAGTGAACTAGCCAGACATAAACACCACATACCATTTGAATCCATTTCTATGAAATTCTAGAAAAGGCAAAACTGTATTGACATAAAGCAAATTAATGTTTGCCAGGGACCAGGGTCAGAGAGGGTATTAACTATGAAAGGAGGCAAGAGAACTTTTGAGGGGTAAAGGAAATGTTCTAAATCATGGTTGTGATGGTGGTTACATAATTGCATACATTTGTCAAAACTCACCAAGTTGTGCATTAAAAATTGAATATTTTCATATGTAAATTATTCTTTAATATGGGTGATTTTTAAAACTGAAAAAATGAACTCAAAATGGATCAATGACTTAAATATAAGAGCTGAAACTGTAAAACTCTTAGATGAAAACATAGGGGTAAATGTTCACAATGTTGGATTTGACAACGAATTCTTACATATGACAAAATCTAAGCAATCAAAAGCATTCATAACAACAAATAGGTAAAATGGATTCTAACAAAATTTAAAGTTTTTGTGCATCAAAGGACATTATCAAGAGAATGAAAAGATAACGTACAGAATGGGAAAAGATATTTGCAAATCACATATCTGATAAGAGTCTAATATCCAGAATATATAAAGAACTATTATAACTCAATAACAAAAAGACCAACAATCCAATTTAAAAAAGAGCAAAGGGCTTTCATAGATATTTTTCCAAAAAAGATATAAAAATGGCCAAAAAGCACATGAAAAGATGTTCCATCTCGGCCATTAGGGAATTGCAAATCAATACCACTTCACACCCTCTAGGATGGCTATAATAAACAAGCTGAAAAGAACAAGTGTTGGTGAAGATATGGAGAAATCAGAACCCTTGTAATTGCTGGGGATATACAATGGTTCAGCTGCTGTAGAAAGCAGTTTGGCAGTTCCCCGAAAGTGAAACATAGAATTACCATTTGAGCAATCCCACTCCTCTGTAGATACCTCAAAAAATTGTAAAGCAAATTCAAGTGCACCTGTGTTCCTAGCAGCACTATTCACAATAGCCAAAAGGAGGAAACAACCCGAATGTCCATTCACAGATGAATGGATAAATAAATTGTGGTATATACATGCAAAGTAATGTTATTCAACCACAAAAAAGGAATGAAGAACTGACACATGCTACAATGTGGAGGATCCTAGAAAATACTATGCTAAGTGAAAGAAGTCAAAGACAAAATAATGGCATGCTGTGTGATTTCTTTTATATAAAATATCCAGAATAGGTAAATCCATAGAGATAGAAAACAGACGGTTACCAGGGACTGGGGATAGGAGGAAATAGAAAGTAACTGCTAATGGGTACAGATTTCCTTTTGGGGTGATGAAAATATTTAGGAACTAGGCAGAAGTGGTAGTTGCACAATATTGTGATTGTACCAAATTATTGCCCTTAAAGTGGTTAATTATGTTGTACACCTTAAGCTTATACATTTTTGTCAGTTATATCTCAATAAAGCTGGGAAAAATGATAAAACACAAACAACCCAATACAAAATAAATACAATGGTTAATATGTGAATTTCAACTCAATTTGAAAACAAAAAGGATGCTGCTGGCTTCTGATGAAAGATAATGAACTTGAACTCAAGCAGAGTCAGTGACAATGGAGGGAATGAAGCAGATAATAAGATTGGTATGGGACCATGGAGAGTGAGACAGAGGAGGGAATCAAGGGTGTAGCTGAAACTTCTCACCTGGAGGAACTGACACTACATTGGGAATGTGGGAGGAAGATCAGGTTTAAGTGTGGAGACCATGAGCTTAGCTGGGTCTGAGGATCAGAGGTGCCTACGGAAATTTGCAGGTAGAGTGCTCTCATAGTCAGTGAGGCCACTGGCCTCTGGAATATAATGGGGGAGAAGAGCTATAGGATACCCTCATGGACAGATTTTATGCATGAAATTCCCTTCTGAAGCAAAATACTGATCATGTATAAGAAATTATTAACTTCTTACCTTCCTACTATGATGACACGAGTCTTTCAGTGGATTCAGTCTTGCCATTTTAATTTATTAGTGAAGACTGAGGATTGTAAATATTAAGGCTTCATCTAGGGACACATAACAAATCCATCCTGAGCCAGAATTGGCCAATGCTATTGATCTCACCACTCCTGCTTTAATACCACACTCCCTAGGCACCACTTCACTGCTGACGGCAGCATTGGGCTTAATTCCAGACTCAAGGACCAAGAACTGTGTCACTTCTACAGCTGGTGGGCCTCCTGGGGAAATGCATCTATTTTCTTAAAAGTCTTTTTAATTATAAAAAATTAGCTGGTGCACGTTTCATTGGTATCTTAAGGCTACAGCAAAGTCATGGGTCTTAGAAAACTCTGTTTTAGCCTGAGAATCCTACATCACACATCTGTACTCTTAATTTCCTCTAGCCACTTTCGCTGCTGTGTCTTCACTCGCTTACCACCCTCACCCAAAGAAAAGGGAAACCGTGAATCCCCAGGTAGAGGAAACACTCTTTGCTGGGGGGCCACTGAAGCAACACCACCATGTCTCTACCTTCTTACTGCTCCCCACTCTGTGTTCATGCACAGAAGCTCCAAGTTTGGAATCCATTGGAAATGCCAGTTTCATTGAAAACAAAAATACTTTTGTAAAATTACGCTAAAGAGGCATTCAAGAATCGAGGAGAACTTGTGAGTGCTATAGAAATAGTTCTTTATTCACATCTGGAAAACATTTGGTAAGGGCACAAGGAGGGGCAGACGGAGTACAGGTGTGTATAGGAATCTAAGTGTTTTTTTTCCACTTTTCTTGAATCCTTTCTCCCTACAACCTCTTTGGCTCCTCTTTAGTCTTCCCAAACAAGCTCCCTTGGAAACCTGCCCTTGCAAAGTTCTCCCCGTCTCCATTTAATTCTCTTTTCCTCCTTTGTAGCTGGTTTTGAGCCACACGGCCCCAGATGGTCAGTCTGGGAACAGACACAGGCTTTTTCAAAGAGACAGTATTGATTCTCTCTAGACCCACAATGACCTCTTTCTTCTGCTACTTCTTACTCCAGTTCACAAGGCTTTTAATCCTCACTGAAGACAGTGCTTCAATATGGGTCAGAGAATGGGCCACAACTCAAAATCAACTGTTCCAATCCAGGAAGCTTCAACTGGCACAAGCAGTGTTCCATTAAGTGGGGTCTGGTGCCATTGTTTTTGACAAGGCTCTCACCAGCTGGTCTTGCTATGCTTGGCTAAGATTTAGACAAGAGAGGGAGGGTCTGGCTTGAATGGGAAGAGAGACAAGAGCTGGCTTTAAAAGGTGATACCCTCAGGACAAGCTTGAAGGGAAAGGCAACAGGTGGTGTCCCCCACTGGGGTGGTTCTGCTTTGGTTGAAGAACCAAGAAGGCAGAAGAGAAACAAGTTTATACACACTTAGCTGTCTCTGAAACAAAACCGAGACCAGAAGAACACTGAGTTTACTCATTCCAATTTACATACCCACCTTTGACTCCAGATTTAAGGAAAACCTCCTATGATGAAATAAAACATAAAATTCTGGTCGAAACTTTCATTTTCACAGTAGGCGTGTGAAACAAAAGCATTCTCACAGCCATTAGATTTTTCTTTTGGGGAGCTAACTTTCCTAGTCATCTGTTGTAAACATCATTTATCCAGCAGCAGAGAAATGCGAGATGTCCTGCTTGTGAATTCTGCAGCTCACTAACACACTGGCATTTTAAAAATGTGAACAGTGCTAGGTAAAACGATTTAACAAAATACATTTAATCTTACATATTAATGGTAAATATTGTGTATTATTCTATGCCTGTTTAAGCAGAATTTGTCAGACATAATAAACTTATAAAGTAGCAATATTATAAATGGTAGGGATCACTAGCCTTAGAATCAACAGAGCTCTGCCACTTACCAACTAAATACCTAGGATGAGTCTTTTAATTTCTCCAAGCCTTGTTTTTCTCATTTGTAAACGGAGGGTGATAACACTATGTACAATGAGAGTGAGTCAAAACTCTTAACATAAACACTTAGCATAATGCTGGCCTATTGTAAGCACTTGACAATAAAATGCATTTACACTTTTTATTGCTAATTTTTGATGATTTTGGAGTCCTCATAAGGAATGTCAATTATTGCACCTAGCCCGTCAATCCTTTTATGTAAGTGTCTGTTAAAGTGGGTATTAATACTGTGAGGTCCCTATGGGCCAAGCTTTATGCTAAGTGATCTGTCACTATTCCTGTTTCTTAGCTTTTGCTTCCCCGTGCTGCTTTCAGTCTGATCTCCTTATAAACTAAGAACACCATTCCCTCTCCCACTCACCAAGGAAACTAGATAATCTTGTGTGCTAAATCAGTAGGTTTAAACTTCTACCCAATTCTAAATAAACAGACTAAGTCTCCAAGATTTCCCTGTAGAGAAAAGTACACAGGCTTTATGACAGTTATTTCTTTTAACTGGCAGAGAGGTCTCTTGGAATGAGGACACATCCGTCAGAGGAGGGGAGAACAGAGCCCTGTAGAGAGGGAAAAGTGCAAAATCATGGAGACAAGCCAGGCCATGTTGGAGAAGGGGTAGATGGTGTCCTGACCGAATCACAGGTAACTGTGAGGAAAGGCTGTCCAATGATGAGATTGGAGAGCTAAGGCTCAGCTATTCTGGGTAGTGTATAATATTAATAAAGAGGACTAAAACTATAATCATTTTCAATATTTTGGGTGCTCCGTTAAGCATTATACGTGTATTATCTCACTGAATCCTTACCATAGCCCCATTAAATCTACACTATAATTATAGACGACTATAGATGATAAAACTGCAGCTTGAAAGGACTAAATAAATTGCCCAAGGTCTATCCAGGACTATTTGATTTCAAATTCTGTACTTGTAACTACCATGCTATTCTCTGCCCTAGAATTAGCGTCTGAAAATAATTTTGGCTTCTCCGTGGGCGCGAAGGGGAGCCAAGGGAGGTTCTAAGTGGAAAAGTAATATGATGAGATTTATTTTTAGGAAAATAACTCAGAACGATGGGTTACAGAAGAGAGAGGCTGAAGGTAGGGAGAATAGTCTGGACATTCAAAATAGATCCAAGCAGGACCTAAGCTAAGGCTTTGGCAGCAGGGATAAAGAGGTGGGGAGGGACTCTTAAAACATCCCCAGGGTAGAGGCAGTAAGACTTGGGGACTTGCTGATTGAGGGCAAAGAAGTAGGCTATGTTACCCAGGGTTTTAGACTGATGATGGAAGGGCTGATACGGCTAGGCTGGGGCAGCACTTTTTATGCTGTCCTCTAGGGAACAGAAATATGAAGGCTGTCATTCAAAAGAACCCATTATCAAACATGGTTGGGTTAAATAGGATTGTTTTGCAGGATTTCTTGATATGTTTAAACACTGCTGTTCATTGGGAATTCTCAAGGGAACAACTCCATATGCATTAGGGGATGTCTAGGAGCCTTGGCAATATGGGTCTGGTGCTCAGGAGGGCTGGGCGGGAGGTAGAGCTCCGAGGATTGTTTTCTTCAGATCTTTGACAACATTTCTGTCACAGTGACTGCTCACTTGATAAGTGTTGTCAAATAAAGATATTTTTAAAAGTCCAAAACCAGTGGCTATACATCAGGAGTTAGAAATGCAATCTGGGTGAGTACTAAAATATATCTACCTCTGGGTGGAACCAAATAGCTTCATATAGGAACCGTGTACCATGCAATTCAAATCGGCAAGCTTCTGGGATGGGAATAAAATGTTTGTCAACTGAATAAAGAAGCAGAGACAGAATGTGGGTCCTTGTTTCATCTGCCCCTGAAAGAACCAGGAGGGCCCAGGGCCTCATTGGAGCAGGCTCAAGGATTCAGCGTAAATTCAGCTCGGTTGACTGGGGACTTCCTTGCCTCACAGCAGAAGCTACCCATGCCGTTGTTTGTAGAATCACATCAGCTCTTTGTACATTGGCAGCAATATGCTCCCAGCTGCCCACGTATGTGGTTTCTCTGGTCATACGGTAAAAGGACTTGTGACCTTAAGTAACCCACAAGGGTTTGGATGACAGAGCACAACTTTCTTCCTGGCAACCACCATGCAGTGTGGTGACCTATCACTGTGTGTCAGTGTGGGGCAGGGTAACGCGTACTCTCAGAGATCCATTCCACACCTGCTACCTTCATAGTTGGTTCACTCAGTCAGGGGCAGTCCCCAATCCAATATAACCTTCACGATTTTTTTTCTCATACTCTCATTAAACTCTTAACTTGTGCCAGGCAGTGTTATGAATGCTTTAGAGATATTAACCATCCCCATAAGGTAGCATCATAACTGTCCCTGTTTAATAAATGAGGAAAATGAGCTATAGAACCATAAAAGCGCACAGCCTCTCACAGCAGAGAGATGAAGATTCTGGTTCTTATCTTTTCATCTAAACAGTATCTAGAGACTAATCATATTACTTCCAGCAGAGTTTCCCAGACTTCAGTCATTCACATACCGCATACCAGTGATTGTTGGCATACCTACATACCACCTTTAATATTATTTAGTGTATTTGAAAACTCAACACCCTCTTAAAACTTCAGTTTTCCCCCAAGGTCTAGAAAATAGAAACTCACACTATGCATGTGTTAATTTTTTTCTAATCTACTTGAAAATAAATTCCCAACTTTTACAATTTTATCCATGTCCTTCCTAAAATTTGTTCTCTAACCATTCACAGATATTTACTTTTCCTCTGAACAGCTTACATTGTAAACTAGAATGTTATTCATTCCAAACATTAAATATGTACAATCCTTCAACACAGTTAACAGTTATAAGGTATCTACTACCGCATTCAGGGCAGTGTGCCACATTAATTCCTCATTCCACACCTTCCCTCCATAAAGCCGAACCTGATAACCAGAGGCCACACAGATTTCTTCCCACCCTGGGCCAAGAGTATGCACTAGGTAATTGAGCATTTTATGGTAGACCATCCTACTCTCTAATTATGTCTTTCCCCAACAAGATGTTAAGCCCCTCTAGAAATATTACTGCTATATCCCCATAACCACTAATAAAAGAGCTTTGAACTTCACGCTTAGTGATTGATAAAGCACAGTAATTAATGCCCATGGTGAAAGTGATCAGATCTAAACACAAGAAGAGAAGAAGAAAGACACGGTAATTGAGT
Source organism: Ailuropoda melanoleuca (assembly GCF_002007445.2). NCBI lineage: Eukaryota > Metazoa > Chordata > Mammalia > Carnivora > Ursidae > Ailuropoda > Ailuropoda melanoleuca. The sequence goes on from NC_048224.1 coordinate 12,707,870, forward strand.
CCCCACTATATGCCAGGCAGCCTTCCGTTATTATCCTGTTCATTTGTAATTAATCTCCACAGCGGCACTGTGTGTAGAAAACTGAGGTGGAGAGGGGCCAAGTAGATCGCAGAGTTTCATGCTGCTGGCAGGTGGCAGAGCTGGGAGCAACACTGAGATCTGGCTGATTCCAGGTGAGTGGCTTTTTCTACTGCAGCAGGCTTCTGCACTCTGCTTCTGGTAGAAAAAGACACTTCGGGAGGAGGGAAGACAACCTTCTCCATCAGGAAAAGACAGCACAATTTCTCATTATCTCAGAACATGAGTCCTCTGCTGACAAGTAGTAAATTAATAGGCAATAGCAAACTGTGACCATTGGCAAAAGACTATGGAAAGAAAGACTTAGCATGGATGGCCAAGGTAATTAACCATCAACACAATAAATTCCGTGGGCAAGAGTCTTGGGCAGGCTCTCATTCTGTGCTCTGAGTCATACAAATTCCCGACTAGAGCATGGCCAATTGGTTTATGTCTGAATGAGCTGGGCACCTGTGGGTGCAGCAGCTGCAGGGTTTCTCATCTTGGCTCATTCACAGCGGATTAACAAATCATGCCTGGGAGGAAGAGACGACCAGGCCCTTGACTCTGTTCGAAGTCTCACTTGACGCTCTTGGATTGAGATCCAGGCAGGAGTTGGCAAACTAGAAGGGAATGCCCAAAGGGGGAGCAGAGTGGCGTCTCGGGGGCCTCTGAGGACCTCCACAAATGTGAGTAAAGGGCACTGGCTGCCATCTGCTGACCTGTGGACAGTGTGGCTCCGTGCACTGAGGTTCAGCAGCTTTCCACAACACCCTAAGCCCCTTCCTTTCGTCTGCCCTGGAGCCAGGCTATGCCAGTTCACTCTGCAGAGAAAGAGAGAAAGACACTTCCTAAAGAGTTCTCTTCAAATATGCAGAAAGGGGTGGGACTGGAGGCATCTATTTCCCACAGAATGCAGACTTCATTAATTAAAACTAACTAAAATAATAGCTGTTTGTCTTAAAAAGCCAAGGATATTGAATTTCAGTAGGCGCAAATGCCATAATTTTTTAATTTGGGGGATGGTTAGGGGATTTAACCCCTGTGTGAGCTAATATCTCAGAGTTTGAGTTTTTTTTTTCCATATAAGGATAACTGTTCCCTTCATGCAGGATTATTACAGGAGTGAGGATTGAAGACTGGCACATGAATTTACAACAAATGTCAGCTCTCTTCTTTTTCTTTCTTCTTCCATGAATATCTTTTGGACTTAAAAATAATAATCTTGGGGGGCACCTGGCTGGCTCAGTCAGTAGAGCACGCAGTTCTTGATCTTGGGGTCATGAGTTCAAGCCCCATGTTGAGTATAGGGTTGACTTAAAAAATACTAGCAATCTTGGTATGTAAATTTTATTTCAGTTAGAATATCATAATCTTAATCAATTCAACATTGAACTTTTCTCTTCTGACCTCTACCTTCGACATATGTTCATCCTTCAGTTACTCTTTCAACACTTATGCCCCAAGGAAAAAGGAGGGTAGGAATTGTGTGTGGATATAACAGAATGCCCTGTCTTCTGGAAGGGAAAAAAAAAAATGTAGGAAGAGCTGAATTTATTCCCTGGAACATACTTGTAAACCACAGGATCCAGGCTGTGAGGAGGCCATGTGAGAATACCTGGGGACTAGGATCTTTTCCATCTGACACCAGGCATTTTGAGCTAACCTCCTCACATAAGAAGGAGTGCTTAATGATGACAATAGCTCATGTTCAGTTAGAGGCCATAGTCTTTGAAGCATTTAACACATTTGGACTCTTTGCCCTTCTTTACCAAATTATTAGCCTGCTATAATCTCCATTTTGTAGATGAGCAGTTTGAAGCACAGAGAGTTTAGTCCAAGATCATCCAGTTGATAAGTGAAGGAGCCATATGCAATTGGCCATAGCATCCAGCCCTCGATCACTCACTGCTTCCTAATGTTCAAGAGCTGGGGCACAATATGCTTAGTCAAGGCAGCATGGTTATGCCTCTCCCCACGCTGGCCGTGAACAGGCACATGCCCAGTGCTGAGCGAACTTCTCAGAGCCCATTCTCAAGAGGCAGCCGAACATGGTTCTTTGGGTGAGGGGAGGGAAGGTAGAGAGAAAGCATCATTCTCCAGCTTTTTAAGAAGATAAGTTCCTAAAAGATATTCCAGAGACACAGAACGAAAGGGGGTGGCATCAGCAAAGATACTGATGTGCGCGAACGGCAGGAAGTGTGGGATGTTAGGAAGAGCATGAATGGGGAACAAACATGAGGCCGGGAAGAAAAAGCAGGCTCTAGATCTCAGAGAGCTTTGTCTGCACCAAGGAGCTTGACTTCATCCTTCAGGTCAGTGCTCCACTAATTTCTCCACTTTAAAATCTTAGGAGAGTGTTTGCTTATCTCCTTAAGTACTGGGTCAGGAGCCAACAACTCCAACTGTGAAATTCCTCTGGAATCCCATGTTTCATCTTTAACAGCCAGGAAAACTGTGTGTTGTACTCCACAATATATTCATATTTGTTAATACAAGGGTAGACTTGTACATTTATCACCAGTGGCATTACAGAAGATCTGTCCTGTTTATCCTGCGCTCTCCTATGCTCCATGAGCCCCTTTCCTCAAAGTAGCCCTTCCCTGGTTCCATGATGGTAGGTCTAGACACGAGGAGCCTGTTAATCCAACTAGGCAGTGACATCATTGGGTCTGAATTGTAGAAAGTGGTCACAGCATGGAGAATGGAGAGGAGAGGAGGAAGGGAAGACAGAGGGACACAACTGGTCAAGAAACTACGCCAATGTTACAGGCAAAAGATGGTGTAAAAAGCCAGAAGGCAATCTCCTGAGCCCTTTAGCTGGGTGTGTTTTTGAGAATAAGAACGAAAAAAGAGGTATTTTCCTCAATACTGGAATAAATGTCTAAAATTTGGTCTAGAAGAGGATCTTTACTATTTCCTCTTCATAATTTGTGTCATCTTAGTGTTGGTGCTGGATTTTCCATAGTCAGACCAGGCATGAGTTTAGGATACCAGCAAAACCAGGGCACAGAAAGAGAAATTATAATGCCATCATCTATTTAAGCTTTATGTCATTTTGAAAGATGTGTTTATTTAACAATTTGATAATGTTTTCATTTTTACTTTCATATGGGTGTGGGAGTACTATAATCTTTTGTGATGTTTCTTAAGCTCTCAATCCAGTCCTTAGTGGGAGAAAGTGGAGATCCCCCGTCAGTGAGGCCAGAAGGAGAGGGTCAGGGTCATTGTGCACACTCACTCCAACGGTAAGATTCACCCAAAGACAGAGGGTTTCCCCAATTGCCGATGCACCATTACTGATGGGGAAAGGCACAGAGAAGTTGTACTGAGTAGTTAAAAATGGTTTCATTGCTGAAAAAAACTGGCAGACAATAGCAGCTGTGAGCCTGGCAGGCAAACTTCAGGCTTAACACTTGCACACAGGTTCAGCTCTGTTTAGATCCCACTTGAGGACATGCTTGGATTCAAGCAATACGTTTTACCTGCCAGGGGCAACACTATTTGAATAAACAGTTAATTTGCCACTGTCCCTCACTGCAAAGGTGAAGCTGTCATTTTCCTTCCCAGATTTCAATCCTGATTTTATCAATAGAGGATGCATTATTAATTTTCCCGGACTCCTTCCAACAGGCTCTTCTCATTGTGAGCTCTTAAATTCATATCTGGCACCCTCATTTTCTGGGCAAAAAAAAAAAAAAAGCCAATAACATTGGGGATAAGCCACAGCAATAATAAAAATTATGGTAATAATAATTTGGCTCTCATTTATTCAGCACTTAACTCTGTGCCAGAGTGTGTGCTGGGTGATTTACATTCACTGTCTCAATGGATCTCCATTAACAAATCAGCAAGATCTGTGATCATTGTCACCTTCATTTTCTCCACAAAGAGACTGGGGTTTAGAGATGGCAGAGCTGGGATTCAGACCCTGGCAGATGAATTCTGTCTCTCTTGGCCCATGAGCTATATTGATGGCTTTCTGCCAACAAGCTTGGGTCTTTCATCTGGGGGGACCTCAGCCAAAACTGGTCTACACATACCCCTTTTTGAGCTCAACCCCTTCCTGTCTGTGCTACTTCCTGAAGCGTTTCAGTGATGCACTTCCGGGTTACCTCTACCCTCTACCCTGGTGGACATTAAATGCCAGGGCTACACTTGTTCTTTTTGGCTGCTGCACTTCTTTTCCTGAGGACATGCTATTTTCATTAGGATTAAAATGGCCCTCAGCAATAAATATTAAAAACCTGCCCAGTGAAAAGAGCAGTTTCCTCAGAAGCTTATGAGGATTAGAATTTTTAAGCAGGCCCTGCTACATAGGATCACCCCTCTCCTTCACCAGCCCTTTGTGTGCTCCCGCACGGGTGTGCTTTCAGCATCAGTCAGATGTGGTGTTTTGCTCAAATCTGTTCATACTAATTGTCTGCCCATATTGCTGTGTACTCCGGATAGAATGGTCAGGGGAAAATAGGACCTCACCCCTTCTCCCACCCCTGGGGGGATTCAGATTCCATGTGCTTGATCTTTGTTGGTGGCGAGATGAAAACGCTTGCCATACATAGCAGCTTTGCTCCTTGATGTCCAACGGGCAGCCCCGAGCATGGGGAACCTCAGCCATCCTGTCTGTTACAGAGCCACCCACAGAAGCCTCGGACCGGCAGAAGCCAGGAAGCAGCTAGTGGGAATCTCTGAACCAGCAGAGAGATTTGGGGAAGTGAATTCTTTTGGGTATGAATTGTGGTTCCACTGCTTCATGGCATGAGATGGTGAGCCTCAATTTACTCATTTATAAGATGAAGATGATAATACCTACCCATTGGGGCTGCTGGGAGAGTTAAAGGGGCCTACATAAAGTGTTGAGCACAAGGCTTGTAGCATGGAGATGCTCTTCTGAAAATTAGTATCCTCCCCTCCCCTCTCTGGCTGCAAGCCTGAATAGTAGGTGAGGCATTTATTATCCATGTTCCTAAACATCCCCAAAGACTTGTGGTTCCTGCATTAAAAACCACATTGACTGTTTCCAGCTAATTGGGTGTCCTTGGGTCTGAGTTTCTCCATATGAATATATGAGCTTGGGAGTTTTAAAGAGTATATTGTAATTATGTTCTTGGACAAATGGTACATTTTCTAGAAAAGCACAGAGAATTTATTCAGCACCCGGAGCTGGGTAGGAATTGCTTGATATATGGGTAGCAACTCACAGTAAGTAATGATTTACAATAAATACTTCAGCAAAGAAAAGTCTGGGTAAACTCTATATTTTATCCTTCTGGCAATGAGCTACAAAAGGTTTGCATCTTAAATCAACTGGTGGTTTGCACCAGAAGGATGTGGTCTAAATAGATTTGTATGACGGGGCAATTACTCATCATGGAAAGGATCCCAGCTGCTGTCGTGGCTTCTCCCTACACAGTCAGTGAGCAAGCAGTTATGGAATTACAGAGCTGACCTCCTGTCCACTGCCCCAAAGTTTCCTGAGCCAGAGTCACAGAGGATGTTCATCAGTGAGACCCAGGAGGCACAAAGAGCTGTCAACACCCACAGCTGGGAATATAACATCTAGAAGGGACCCATTGTCTCCCTCCTTATTTCGATCGCTGGTGCTGATTTTGGCAGGTGGCAGAAGAACTCGGCTGGGACTGCCCCAGTTCAGGATCCTCATGGCCTGAGTGCTAAGGACAGTGTGGAGAGCTTCAGAGACTGTCGTTTTGGCGGGGACTGGAAACACAGTTTTGTGAATCACTGCCATGTGCCAGGAGCTGTGCTAAGCACATTATGTGGATTTTACTCACAACAGCTTCCTATTCCATAGATACACAAACTGAGGAACAGAGGGCTTAACTGACTTGCCTGTATACAGCTAGGACGGAGCTAGTAAATACCAGAGACAGACTTGGGCCCAGGCAGGTGGGATCCAGACAGCCCAGTAGTTACAATAGGGAGGAAACCCATCCTGGACGCCAAAGACTTTCTGTGCCAGTTCTCAATACACAACGTGCAGGATCTTCATCCTCAAGGAGTCCATCCAACCTCATGGGAGGGCGATATAGAAATAGAAGACAGAAAGCACACATAGACTGGAGTCACGATAACTGTGACAGGAGCTCGAGGGAGATCATGAGCTGGCTCCAGGAAAATGGACCCCTTCTCCCACAGTTTCCGTTTCGGCCACCTCTTCACATTTGAGTTTTCTTTCAGTGTCAGTGTTTTACAGGTTTAAGGCTCCAATTTTGAACTAAAAGATAAAGCTTGGCTTTGGCTTAAGCAAAAAGAAGAGAAATACACATGCCAGTAAGAGAGAATTAAGAGTAAAACGTAAGACTTTCCTTCATACACAGAGAGATGTTTCACGGGAAAACAGAATCGCTGTGTACAGGAAAGTTATGTGTAAGGAGATGTGGGGGAGCAAGGCAGAGAAATATGTTGAAACTATTTTTTTGTAAGTTCAGAAGGATCACCTGACCCCGATAGATAGTAAGATGAATATTATCTTGGTATCCGAGAGCAGAGATGACCACCCGTTGCTCTAATGGCCAAACTCTCACTTTTACTTTATTATTTTTTAAAGATTTTACTTATTTATTTGCCAGAGAGAGAGAGAGACAGAGAGAGAGAGAGGCAGGCAGAGGGAGAAGCAGGCTCCCCGCTGAGCAAGGAGCCCAATGCAGGGCTCCATCCCAGGACCTTGGGATCATGACCTGAGACACTTAATCAACTGAGCAACCCAGGCGTCTCCATACTTTTACTTTTAAAATAAATAACTGAACAAAAGGATGGTAGTTGTATCCCATAGGTCACAAAGGAATAAGCCAAAGGCCAGGCTATCAATCCTTGATAAACAAGATGTCCTGTCCTCATAGATCCATACGATGAATGGGGGTGAGTGCGAGCAGGGAGTGTGCACCCACTTTCCTGAGAAGCTGCATATTCCTACGAGGACAGCACCTGCCCACCCTCACGGAATCCTCTTCCCCCTCTGCTAGCCACACTAGGCCTCAGCAGCACAGGAACCCAGCCCTACGTGGGGAAGTAGGAACTGCCCTGTAAAAGGAACCCCAATGAGGGCATGGCAGGAAGGGGATGGGGCCAATGCAGCCAATTAATTTTTCTGTGCTCCTTAAATCATTTTCTCCCAACCTGCTCTGCTGAGAATAAGCATAACTGTCCCCAGGATGTCAAGACCCTGTCTTTTCAGTAAAAAACATGGAAATCAGAAGTAGACTCACTGCGTAACTCTGAATAGAGATACCTCAATCCATGCTCAGGTGGGAATGGTGAGGTTTGGGGGATAGTCCGCTCCTCTCCATGTCACCTGCCGTCTTTGAGACCTACTTGCCTCATCGTGAAAGGGATTGCTAGGTATTTTCCTACTGGGCCTTTAAGACTCTTGTTACGTGGATCTGGTCATTGAATAATTATGTGTCCTGTTCATGAGGTCTCCAGCTTACAGTCACCTGTCCAAAGAAATGACATTTTACAAAGCAACACCTACTTTAATCCAGAACTAAAGTATTTAGTAGAGCAGAACTTCCTAAAAGGTGTTTCTTGGAAATGCCATTGGTCCCGTGGTATGTTCCCTGAGAAACAGACTTCACGGAAGGTATACAGTACAGCCTCTTTACACACTAGCCCATTGAAGGTGGAAAATATTGTTTACATGAGTTCAACCCAGCATTGCCAAAATTTATTTGGTCATTGAATTCTTTTGCCTTCCAACATCTCGAGGCAGCCCTTAGCGCTGGTTCAGTAGAACATACTTGGGTAAGTGCTGACACAATCTGTAAGGATTGCTCTGTTCCATGCACTCTAGTGCAGAGACAGGCATTCTGCTTTTCACCACATGACTTCAACATCAAAAGAGTAATGCTCTCATTCGATGCCTCACCCCAATACTGTGTCTACATAGGCTGACAAGCCAGCACTCTCTCACCAGTGGTTGGGAGGTGTCTCTGTGCAACACTCATTGCTTCCATGTTAGAGAAACAATTAGCATTTGGTTCTACAAAAAGGCTTACTGCAATTTACTAATTTTTTCCCCTAGTAAAAATGATCAATTTGATATCCCTTTGAAAAGATAATAGTGTAACACCAGGAAAATCCACAACTGACCAAAGGGCAGGATCAGGCCTAAAAACAGAAGGACCTTCACTGTACTTACCGTTTACCAAGCAAACCCCCCAAGGCAGGTCCTCTTATGACACCCATTTTGCAGATGAGGAAACTGAAGGTAACTTCTCCAGGCTCTTACAGGAAGTCACAGTTAGGACTTGAACCCAAGCAGTCAGACTCGAGTTGGTGCCTTCAGAGTAACTGCCACCAAGGAGGCCATGGAAATTCCTGCCCCTCCGTCTTCCAGATGCCGAGTAGTCAAATACTTCTTCCAGGTTTTTCTGCGATCCCTGCCTACTGCCCATGTTTGATGGTTCCAGGAAAGCTTGGCCATTGGGGCCAACTGTCTTCTATTTAGCAGGGTCCTCATTAGCTTTGGCCTCTACATACAGCCTCTCTCTACCTGGAGGCTGGCTTCATGGACCTGCCATCACATGGGGCCCTGTACTGTGCCGTTGCCATCTTGAAACTCTTAAAAACTTCTGAATAAGGGGCCTACCACATTACTTTTGTACCAGGCCCCCCAAATTATGAAGCTGGTCCTGCCTGCCTCTTTGATGTTCATTTTGTTTGTCAAAGTAGATATTGTGGTAAGAGGATTTTGTGTAACAAATCTCTCCCTGAGAGGTAAGGAGAAGGGTCACTGTAGATGATAGGTAGCAACTAGTTAAACAACTGAACACATAACGTACACTCATGTTAGACAAGTATGCCTGTGGCAAGAATGATGTTCCCAAGACTGCTCCAACAATTAGCCATATATCCACACCCATTCTCCGCATCCGTATGGTTGACAAGCACCCTGTTATCAGACAAGTGCATCGTTCTAGGACAAACTGCTTTGTTTCATAAAGTTTTATCTGGAAATTATGAGCTATCAAAATATTCATAGCTTTTGATGCAGTAATCCTACTGTAAGGAATGTAGGCTAAGGAAATCTTTTTTATAAAGGGAAAAAATATATGAATGCTGATACTCGGTGAAGTGGTAGCAAGAAGAAAAAGAGAAAGCAAACTAAATGTTCAGAAACAGAGGGATTGTTGTATAAATTATGGAGTTCAACTTAATGGAAAGTGTGCCAGGTATTGGTAAATGTTTTATGTAAAGGGCAGAATAAATATTTTAGGATTTGCAGGCCATAGGGTTTCTATAATCAACTCACTAATCAATTCTGCCACTGTAACAGCCACAAACAATGCAAAAATGAATAACCATGGCCAAGTTTCAATAAAACTTTATTTGGAAAAACAAGCAATGGGCCAGACTTGGCTAACGAAAAGTTGTTTGCTAATCCATGGCATCATCATTTAAATGATGATTGTGAAGACTGTATTACATGGGATAGTTAATGGAAATAAGAAGGATAAAAAAAAACTGTATATCCTCAATGATTTCAAATGTGTATTTTTATATGTCTGTATATTTTAAAATCTGGAAAAAAAACCATACATATATGCAAGTAGTAATTGGGCTGGAGAGCTAGGATTATAGGGTGATTTTCTTTTCTTTGCTCTGAGAGAGATTTCCTCAGCCTTGACCTTCTTTCATATATCCAATGCTGAATTCTGTGTAAAATACATATAGGCGCCTGTCCCTTATAACCACAGCTCTACCAAGCAGCCAACAGATGCTTAGAAAGCATGGGCTGTGCTTATGCAATCTTCATTTGCATAATAGCTTTGCTTCCCAAATCTTTAGTCCCCAACATTTGGAGGTTTCCCTTCAATTAGCATTACATCAAAAAGGAGGACACTTTTGCTGACCAATGCTCAGCTGGGCTTTGTTGGTTGGCCTTTTCCAGGGAAGCTGGGCACGTCAATGAGCATTCCACAATCTGCAGTGGGGAGAGGGAGGAAAGAGAAGTGACATTCTTTGAAAACCATGCTAACTCTATCTTAACCATGGATCCTTCCAGTTAATAACTGAACATAAGCTATCATGAATTTGCGTTGGGAGACCACCTGCCTGAAAGACTCTCTTGTTTTGTTTTGTTTTATTGAACTATGGGGTGGTCTCCATTAGTGGATTTCGCCGTATACAGATTTAGTCAAAGCCATTATTATATTTAAATTTGTTGAGCTGGAGTTTTGTAAGAGATTTATCCCCAAAGGAAATCGACTCGCCTTTGTGTATGTGTTCATTTCAAAATACAGTATCTTGTCTCATTAAATCCCGAAGAATGAAGGATTATAACAAAACAAAGCAGGCCCTGCTTTTATTAAGCAGGCCAAACAATGTGCTGTAAAGACGATGAGTTTTCTTTTCTTCCTTTGGGATTACATAATTGAACCTGCGTTGATATAAAGAGAAGATTTCTGAATGAGACAAACTTGAAAACAATCTCATTTAAAATAAAAACACATTTTTTTTTCTTTTCTGGAAGGATCTGATATTAAATAAGAGATTTTCCCTCTTGTGCTCCAGTCTGTTAGTTATCATAACGAAATAATTTCCCAAACTATACGTCTTGTTACTGGTTGTCATGGAAATAGTTGTGCTATATCCACAGTTGAGCATTAAAATATCACAATGAAATTCATAGGAGAGTGCCTGGAGAAGTCTCTTTCATTTTAATCTGCATGCATCCGATAATCACCTCAAAAATAAATGGTTACCATTCCCTTCATCCACAGTTGATCAAAAAGTCAGGCAAATCGGAAGGCCCTCTCCTCTTTCGTACAGATAGTTGGGTCTACAAAATTATTCCCTTGTGAGAACTGGAAGAAAGATGTTCAATCACCTGGCAATCCTAAAAGTAGAAGGCTTTAAGAAATAATATTAATTAAAGAAACATCTTTTGATGGCTTGCTCTATGCCTGATACTATGTTAAAGGCTTTACACATATTAGCTAATTTAATCTTCATAGTAGCCCAAGGTGTAGACACTGATATTGTACCCATTTTACAGATGAAAAAAACAATAAGGTCAAGCATCTTGCTCATGGTCACAGAGTTACTAAGTTGTTGAGCAAAGACTTGAACTCAGGTCACTAGGATTCTAAAACCTCTTTTATTAACTAGTCCACTATGTTGCTTCACCAAAGGGAAAGGTCCTAAAGAATTCGGAAGGGGGGGACTTTTTTTTTTTTGTATATCAAAAGAGGATTCTCCCAGAAAAAATTCTTTGGGGTGGGAGTGGAGGAAGATAATTTTACATTGTTTGTAGAATGTGACTCTAGTCTATGAAACCAAGCACCAGTGGTTTACCAGGTGCTAAAGATGGAGTAGAGATGGGAAAAACATGAACAGTCAAAATGATCAGGGATTCCAGGATCTAATTTCCTGTTTCTAAAACAAAACAAAACAAACAAACAACAACAACAACAACAAAAAACCCCTGAAAAACTTAAGGTTACTTATCATTTGAAAATGAACTGAAAGTTAGGGATGGGGCATAGGGTCAGCTGGTAACTAGCATTTAAATAGCTTCTCTTAGGAAATTTGGACATACATTCTGTCCTATCATATCCATGTGCTTATACACACATAAACGTAGTTACCCAATTTATCTGGCTTAATAATGGATTATATGATCTATCATATATAATGTAATACTATATATATATATATATATATACATATATATACATATATATATACATATATATATATACATATCTATATATACACACACACATATACGTAAGAAGCCCATTTTAAAGCATTTTAGTTTAAAAAATAAACTATATTCTACATTTACTTTCCTTTCTTGTTTATAGATCATATTAATTTCATGTTAATGACTTAGGGTAATCATCAGAAACATTGCATATTATTCTATTTTAATATTCATGGCTTTAGGTGTCATTGAATTCTAGGGGACTCTCTGCTCCTACATCACATGACATGAGGCTACTATGTTCTTAGAAACCTGAAGCTTGTAATTTGGAGGCAGGGTGGGTCTTATGCAGTGTCAAGAAAATAGTGTGTGCTTTGGAGTTTTAAAGACTGGGATTGACTCCCAACTGTATGTTCTTGTGTAAGTCACTTAAGTTTTGTGAGCCTGAGATCTTCTCATCTATAAAATGGGAATAAATTGCAATACTTTACTTAGAGCAATGTTTTGAGGATAAAAGAGAATATATATAAAGGAACAAAGTTTAAAATGCTTAGTAAATGGAATTTTAAAAAAAATTTATGTCACCTTCTTTTTGTTAGTATCCTGGCTTCCTACCATTAGTGCCATTTACTCCAGCAAAACTCAACTCTTCACTAGCTCAGTCTTTCAAGATGTTGACTGATAAATCAGATGACAACTGATAAAGCTTACTAAAATTAAGCCCTGAGTAAGAATAAATAGGCTCTGAGCAAATAAAAGGCGTAGTTTTCATGATTGCTTAAAACCAGACTCCCTGCTCCTACTCTCTGGTTTAGAATCTTGAACAGGGATGGTAAACAGGTTTCATCTTGTAGGCTGACTCTAGTTTCTTGGAAGTGGCTGTCTGTAACACTGGGTTGAAAAGGATTCTGTACCTGAGTCCTAGTTCGGCGTGAAAGAGGGCAGTGATCAATTAGTACTGTCTGTCTTGGGTAAGGGATGGGGTGGGATGATGTGGGTGGCATGTCAGTCACAATTTGCAAAACCTAATCTAGGCTCTCAAGCTTTCCAACTCAATTGTCTTCCTATAAATGAGGGGTGTATACATGTATGAATATAGGTCTGTATAAATCCACATACATAAACCTATATATGTGTATATAAATTCATTCATGTGTCTTTATTGAAAAGTCTGAATGCATTGGGATTCAAACATGAGACAGTTTTATTTTTCACTAATCAGTGTTCTCCACTGTTATGTCTAAGGTCCTTTTGGGCATCTTCCATGACTTCTTGTAAAACTTAATTATTTAAAAAATTATTTCAGCCCAGTTTGAAAGTCTAATCCCAAAACTAATAGAAATTTCCTTCCCTTTTCTCTGTAGCACAGGCTGGATCTGTATTTCAAGACACTTGCAGAAGTGAGGACAAGTGGTTTTCTCTTTAATTCCTCTTCCCGTTCCCTCTCCTAGGTCAGACTTTGGGATACTTTCTTTCCCCCAGCCCCATCCATTTCTGGGTCTCTGGGTTTTCTGGGAAGGGAAACTTGGGATAGGGCAGAAATCCCTGGCTGCCTATCTATACTGGAAGACAGCTTTGGTCTCATCTGGCTTGCCCTAGATTATCTTCCAGTGGTGACTTCTGTGAATGGAGAGTTTGCACGTGATTTTACTTCACCCTTCTATTGCTGATGGGTAGTTGTGCCTATCTTTGTAGACATAGTTCCTCACCTCTACCCCACTCTCCAGATGGGGCAGCCTTCACTTGGTTGCCACCTGGGTAGTCCCATAGCTTTTGCCTTTTGCACTGGAGCTGTGGGTAATTGCCATCATACATTTCAGAGGCAAAGTGGGTCAACACCCCCTCCCCCATATTCTTCTCAAGTATACTACACTGTTGTGGGCCAGCCCACTATCATTAGAGACCTCTAGGAAAGAGGCAGACTCCAGACTCCACATTCCTCATGCCATAGACTCCAGGGGATGCACTGAGCTCCCACTTATTCCTTCTCCACCCTCTGCTCTACCCCACTGGCAGGGCCAAGGAAGATATTCAGGTACAAGTTCAAAAGAATATGCAGTTGGAGTGGGGAGATGCTGGTCTTCCCTCCATTGGGAACCCTTCATTTCTGAGTCATTCTCTTAAATACCCCTTCTTTATGTTTTTTTTTAAAGATTTTATTTATTTATTTGACAGAGATAGAGACAGCCAGCGAGAGAGGGAGCACAAGCAGGGGGAGTGGGAGAGGAAGAAGCAGGCTCATAGCGGAAGAGCCTGATGTGGGGCTCGATCCCAGAATGCCAGGATCACTCCCTGAGCCGAAGGCAGAGAGAGGCTTAACCACTGAGCCACCCAGGCGCCCACCCTTCTTTATGTTTATATGGTTTATATTCAGCTGTAACTTCTGCATCTGGTGCTCGGCCTGACATTAGCAACTCAGGCAGTTAGAAAGGAAAGATAGATATAAAGTTTGGGAGAATGAGGATGAGTTGCAACCCACAGGGATGAACTGGAACCTGTGTCAATCTCTCACTTCAAAGATGGGGAGTCTTATAGAAGCTGGTGCCGTTTGCTATGGAGCTAAACACATATCTGACCCAGGAGTTGAGCTGAAGGAGGAAATCTGATGAGAACTACAAGAGCTGTGGGCTGTAAAATGCTTGTAAAATAAACTAGCGGGTTCCTGACAATATGCTTGAGCATAAGCTTAGTGTCTGAGCTTCTGAGAGATGGCTGCTGCCTCCCTTCTGCCTTGCGGTTCTCCTGGGAATTCCCCTTGTGGCCAATCCTAGCCCAGACCATACTGAGAAGGGAATTCTGGAAAACCTAGTTCTAGCTTGGCTAAGTTACACAGCATCAAATGCTCAAGACTTCTAACTCCAGTGATTCTTTTACTTTCCACCCGCTTCCAGTCTCTCAACTAGACTTAGATGGGGATCAAAATTGGATGGTGGCTAGTGGCAGTACAGCTGATCTCTTAGTAGTCCTGGATGGGAACCTAACCCCATTTGTTTGAATGTGGGCTCCCTGAGTCCTCCTGTTCTCAGCTTTGGGCCCTGGTCACCATTTCCAAGGCAGTAGGAAATGTTTCACTACATAGGATTGTATTTACATAAGATTGTATTTTATCACATTCCAAAAGATTCTATTTCACAACCCCATAAGATGAGATTATATTTTAAAAGAATCTTCTGAGAAGGAAGGGATCAGTACCTGGACCATGCTAGTGTACTTTTAGCTGTTTAGACATTTCTTTCTATCATCACCTGAAAATGTATACAAATATAATAAGCACATTTAAAGTGTACATGACAATTTTGCTAATTTAGATCTGTACCACGGACTGGAAAATCTAAACCAGTGCTTTTTAAACTATGAGAGGAGTGTAAAAAATGATACTAAGTAGATCCTTGTTTATCTTATGTATATAATCCATGCCCTTTCTTAGAAATTGTGTATTTCTATGGGACCAAAATGTTATTTTTAGCTTGATTCTATTGTATTATTAAAAATCTCAGAATCCATTCAGTAGGATATTGTTATTAGGGAAAACATAAAAATGTAACATATACTGTATTGATTGGCACATATAATATCTAATTCTAGGGCTTGGATTAGAAAGACATTATTCAGGATATAAATGTAGATGTATAATAGACACACTTACGAAATAGTTCATGAGGTTAAATGAACTGTACTCTGCATTGATTCCTATGTGATTTCCTGAGTATATTTTGCTTATAATTTATGCTACACTCACCCATATCCATCCACTACCAAAAAGGATCTGAGGTGACTGATTTTCTAGACTTAACCTAATCCTGTGCATAATTCAAGATAAATAAACTATGAACTATGTATGATTTATTTAACTCTTCCACCAAAGCTGTCTAAATATTTTCTCTAAGTACTAAATATTTCTAAATCATACAGGATATATTTAAATTCGGTGACTGATTTGTTGAAAGTAAATGTAATAAAAACCTCCAACTACATGCACACACATGCAAATGTTCAGAAAAAGGCATGGGAGGATTCACTCCCAAGTGTGCGCAGGAGTTCTCACTGAGAAGGAGAGAGCTACTGTGGAGGGACGAAGAAGGGAGATATTTGGTATTAGGGGAGAAAAAGAAGGGCTTTCATTTGCAATTTTTACAATACATGTGTATTCATGTACTACTTGTATATTTAAGGAAACAAATACTTCTAATTAAGAGATAACATCAATTTTAATTTAAAAAGGCATAGATCTGTAGAAAATTTAAACAGACTGATTACCAGCAGTGAAGTTGAATCAGTTGTCAAAAACTCCCAACAAACAGAAGTCCAGGACCAACTTCACAGTGAATTCTACCAAACATTTAAGAAAGAGTTAATAGCTATTCTTCTCAAATTATCCCCAAAAATAGAAGAGAAGGGAAAACTTGCAAATTCATTCTAGGAGACCAGTATTACGCTGTTACCAAAACCAGATAAAGACATGGCTAAAAGAGAGAACTACAGGCCAGTATCCCTGATGAGCATGGATTCAAAAATCCTTAACAAATTGCTAGCAACTTGAATCCAACAATACCTTAAAAAAATCATTTACCGTGATCAAGTGGGATTTATTCCCAAGATGCAAAGGTGGTTCAATATTTGCAAATCAATCAATGTGATACATCACATCAATAAGAGAAAGAATAAAAGCCATATGATCATTTTAATAGATGCAGAAAAAATATTTCACAAAGTACAATATTCATTCATGATAAAAACTCTCAACAAGGTAGGTGTAGAGGGAATACACCTCAACTTCATAAAGGCCCTATATGAAAAACCCACATTGAACATCATACTCTACAAGGAAAACCTGAGAGCTTTTCCCCATAAGGTCAGGAACAAGACAAGGATATCCACTTTCACCACTTTTATTCAACATAGTACTGAGAGTCCTAGCCACAGCAGTCAGATGACAAAACGAAATAAAATGCATCCAAATCAGTAAGGAAGAAGTAAAACTTTAACTATTTAAAAACAATTGCACATGATATTATATAGAGAAAACCCTAAAGAGTGCACCAAAAAACTGCTAGAACTGATAAACTCAGTAAAGTTGCAGGATACAAAATCAACATACAGAAATCTGTTGCATTTCTATACACCAATAATGAAGCAGCAGAAAGAAATTAAGAAAACAATCCTATTTACAATTGCATCAAAGATAATAAGATACCTAGGAATAAACCTAATCAAAGAGGTGAAAGACCTATACTCTGAAAACTATAAACACTGATGAAAGAAATTGAAGATGATACAAAGAAGTGGAAAGACGTTCCATGCTCATGGATTAGAAGAACAAATACTGTTAAAATGTCTATACTATCCAAAGCACATATGATGCAATCCCTATCAAAATACAATAACATTTTTCACAGAGCTAGAACAAACAATCCTAAAATTTGTACGGAACCATAAGACCCCAAATAGCCCAAGAAATCTTGAAAATGAAAAACAAAACTGGAGGTATCACAATTCCAGACCTCAAGTTATATTACAAAGCTGTAGTAATCAAAACAGTATGGTAGTGGCACAAAAACTGACACATAGATCAATGGAACAGAATAGAAAACCCAGAAATAAACCCACAATTATATGGTCAATTAATCTTTGACAAAGGAGACAATATACACTAGGAAAAAGAGTCTCTTGAGCAGATGGTGCTGGGAACACTAGACAGCTACATGCAAAAGAATGAAACTAGACTACTTTCTTTCACTATATCCAAAAATAAACTGAAAATGGATTAAAGACCTAAATGTGAGGCCTGAAACCATTAAAATCCTGGAAGAGAGGACAGACAGTAATTTCTTTGACATTGGCTATAGCAATATTTTTTGAGATATATCTCCTGAGGCAAGGGAAATAAAAGCAAAAATAAAGTATTAGGAGTACATCAAAATAAAAAGTTTCTGCACAGTGGTGGAAATAGTAAAACTAAAAAGCAACCTGCTGAATGGGAGAAGATATTTGTAAATGACATATTCAATAAAGGGTTAGTATCCAAAATATATAAAGAACTGATATAACTCAACACCCCAAAAACAAATAACCCAATTAAAAAATGGACAAAAGATATGAACAGACATTTCTCCAAAGAAGACATACAGATGGCCAACAGACACATAAAAAGATGTTCAACAAGGCTAATCATCAGGGAAGTACAGATCAAAACTACAATGAGCTATTACTTCACACCTGTCAGAATGGCTAAAATAAACAACACAAGAAACAACAAGTATTGGCGAGGATGTGGAGAAAAAGGAACCTTTGTGCACTGTTGGTGGGAATGCAAACTGGTGTGTCCACTGTGGAAAACAGTATGGAGGTTCCTCAAAGAGTGAAAACAACTACCCTAAGATCCAGTAGTCACACTACTGGGTATTTACCCCCAAAATACAAAGATACTAATTCAAAGGGATACCTGCACCCCTGTTTTTTGCAGCATTATTTGCAATAGCCAAATTATGGAAGCAGCCCAGCTGTCCGTCAATTGATGAATGGATAAAGAAGATATGGTATATATACAACAGAATATTATTCAGCCATAAAAAAGAATGAAATCTCGCCATTTGCAACAACATGGATGGAGCTAGAGAGTATAATGCTAAGGGAAATAAGACAGAGAAAAACAAATACCATATAATTTCACTCATATGTGGAATTTAAGAACCAAAACAGACCAACAAAGGGAAAAAAGAGAGAGATTAAAAGAGAGAGAGAGAGACAAACCAAGAAACAGACTCTTAACTATAGAGAACAAACTGATGGTGACCAGTGGGAGGTGGGTGGGGGGATGGGTGAGACAGGTGATAGGGATTTAAGAGCACACTTATCATGATGAACACTGAGTAATGCATAGAATGGTTGTGTCACTATATTGTACACCTGAAACTGATATAACACTGTATGTTCACTGTACTGGAATTAAAATTAAAAACTTAATAAAAAAAATTACATCAGAAAAAAAAAAGGCCACATGGGAGGTGTCTGTAACCCTGAGCTCAACCCATGAGCCTAGGATTCCTAACAGAGTTTAACCAGTGAACTGGTAGATGCTCCCCTAGCTACACACCCTTTCTCCTCATGTGGCTGCTGTAAGTATTTGGTGGGGTCACCGATATAAAACACTTTGCATAGTAACTGGCATACAGTTAGCACTTAACAGATATCAGGAATGACTGCTGTCATTATGTGCTCACAACAAAATGGCATAGATCTGGGTGAGAGTCATTACATTGTATGCCTATTAATGATTATAATGAACTTTTCTATTTTTTGGCATGAAAAGATCTACATCATATATTAGTAAGTGAAAAAACAATATTTAAAAGCATGCTTTGGGTGAGTGCAATGTTACAAAACTCTCTAGAAAGGGTGTGTATACTTGTATTTTTGCATGTGTGTGTAGAATTGGTATGAGGTTAATCTATACACTAAAACATTGAAGTGTTCATCTCTAAGTGGAGATTTCAGGTGGTCTTTCTCCTTCTCTTATGCTGTTTTAACCTTTACTTTGAAAATTTAGGAAAGTCAAAAACATTTAGATCAAAGACTCCATTAAATTCAACATCATTTAAATAGGACTATGTGAAAAGAGTACTTTCCAGGTGGCTCTTTCTTACTAGTCTTTATTTTTCCTTTGTCCCCTTGGAGATGAGGAGTTTACATCATGTACACTCATATACTTTTGAGAACATATGCTGTATTTATAGACTTAATTTATATATACATAGCCATGTATATTTATGTATATACAAATCCAAATACAGAACTAGTAGACTAAAAAATGAACATCTTCACACTAAGTAAGTAATCATTATAATACAAATAATTAAATAATTTTCATTTTAAAAAAAGTTACATAGGGATGCCTGGGTGGCTCAGTCGATTAACCGTCTGCCTTCAGCTCAGGTCATGATCCCAGGGTCCTGGGGTAGAGCCCTGCTTCAGGTTCCTTGCTCAGCGGGGAGCCTGCTTCTCCCTCTGCCTGTCGCTCCCCCTGCTTGTGTGCTTGCTCTCGCTCTTTTCTCTCTGACAAATAAATAAATAAAATCTTTTTTTAAAAAAGATTACATAAATTGTAAGGGAAGTGTGGATGGGGTGTGTGTGTTTGTACAATACATATTTTCTTAAAAGTATTTAGTGGATTGTGCTGATTTATACACATTGCACACACACGTAATACAAAATCTAAGGCAGCTGTCCCAATTGTTAGTAGTCCAAAAAGACTCACAATAGCCACAGCTCCAGGAGAATGAGCTCCAGGCTTTCTTGCTCTGGTGTGTTTTCCATGGCGCCAAGTCTATAGGGGCGAAGAGATGGAGCAGTGAGGCAGCACAGGTTCACCCAGAGTCGAAAAGTGGTACCAAAGGAGTCTTCGAGCACACAGGTGGGCTCAGTTCAATCTCCTACACAAATAACACTGTCCATTCCTGTGTTGTCTTCTGGTGTCCACTTTCCAACCCCCTCCTAAACTCCAGCTCAGATCGTCCCGCCATGTGTGGGGCTACTCCTAGGAGCCATGTACTTATTTTACATCTGGCGTTTCTCCTTATATGATTATTAGCAGGAGAAGCCACTACACTCCCCCTGCACCAGCATCACCCCCCACCATGCCTGGTAGGAGCTGGGACAGAAGAGCTGGGACTTGGCTTCCCCAAAGGCTCCACCTCGGTTGGCTGAACTCCATCCATGATCCAGACTCACCTGACTCTACTGAGGTCCGGAATGAAAATAGTCTATATTCTCATCCTTCCTCTTCCTCCCAATGTCTCCCCTAAAACACATGATTGAATTTATTCTGGATCTACCACCTACACCTGACGTATTTTCCCCTTCTTCAGTGTTACTACATTTAACATACCTTTTCTGGCCAGCACCACCTAACAGTCTCTCGCTAGTTTATGTCTTTCTAAAATGTCTTTCTTCTTGGGTGCCTGGGTAGCGGCTCAGTCGGTTAAGTGTCTGCTTTTGGCTCAGGTCATGATCCCAGGTCCTAGGATGGAGCCCCATATCAGGCTCCCCGCTCAGCAGGGAGGCTACTTCTCCCTCTGCTTGTGCTTACGGTCCTCTCTCTCTCTCAAATAAATAAATAAAATCTTAAAAAAATAAATAAAATGTCTTTCTTCTCTCCTTCTGAAAGGAAGCACATCTCTGGATTTCCTTACACTCCTTCCTTCTCCGTATCATCTATCAAATCTCCTTCCACTATTTTCCACAAAGATGAGAGTAATTTTGAATGATAGTAGTATCAAAAACCGAGGTGCCTGGCTGGTTCAGTCAGTAGAGCACGTGACTCTTGATCTCAGGGTTGTGAGTTCAAGCCCCATGGTAGGCATGTAGCCTACCTAAACTTAAAAAAAATAATGATAGTGATACCACAAACACACACAATTCTTACCATACAACAGGTATTTTTAAGGCAAATTTTGTATATTAACTTACTTAATCTGCACAAAAACCTTCAGGGTAAGGCCATTATTAGCCACAGCTTACAGAACCATTAGACTGCTCGCCCAAGGTTTCACAGCTTCTAAGTGGCTGAGGGGGGATTCAAGCCAAGTCAGTCTGGGGTCAGAGGCCAGGCGCTCAATGACAGCTCCTCCGTCCCTCGCACAATCCCTATTATTGAAGTCCAGGGCAATGTGGTCCTTGATCCACGTGCTCACTCTCACACACAAAGGAACTGTGGCAGCTAAGTTATATTCCTGAAGACTAGGTTTCCGCTGCTTCTCTCTTACCAGTTCCTTCCTGGGACCTTAGTCCAGGTACTTAGTGGGCAGGAATGTGAGTTGACTGTTACTAAAAACAAAAAGTCAGTCACACAAAAAATCCTGGTCTGTTGCTGTTATCCAGCCTTGACTCTTTCCTTGAGCAGCCATTTATTTGCTCATAAAGATAATCACATTCCAGTTCTGAAAGGAGTAAAAGCAGGTACTGAAACACCTCCTGCACACTGGGCATTACCCTAGGCATGGTCATCTGAATTAACTCGGTTGGATTCAAGAAGATGATTGGGGGCAGGTAGGACCACGGGGGGCGGGGGGGCTCTGGGGTCAATAGCGGGCAAACACAAAGACTATTAAATTCAATTTAAATGAGATGAGCTTCAGTTATTAACAGAAGAGAAAATGAAATGGCACTGCGCATCTATTGCCATTTAGATCCTAAGCAGTCTGAAAAATCAGTCTATTTGGTTATAAAAGCTATAATAGACTGACTCTCAAGTCATGCCACTGTATATTTTCATAATAGATTTGAATGAGAACATGCAAATAAAATGCATGGCCCAAAGGTTTGAAATGATCCATTTGACCTGATCTCAGAGTGGTGCGACAAAATATAGTTAATAAGATCAGTACACAAAAGATGGGTTTCCCCTACTTGCTTTTAAAAAAATTTCATGTAAACCGCTCCGTATTTCCATGGAAACACAAAGAGAACCTCATAGTGAGGTGAGCAGGACGCAGCAGAGAAAAGGGACAAATTAGCAGCCTTGGTTACTATTAATAATTACCTGCGTAAAAATGATTGCTTTTCGAAATTGTACAATCTTTGTAGCTGTCACTTACTCGTGATCTCAGGTTTCATTGGGACTGGAAACCAATGGCTTTGGTTCATTTCATTTGCATTCAGAAAGACCCCCACCTCCCAACACCAATTCAAGAGATGACCAAGTCCCCTTTCTCTTGTCTTGCTTAGAAAGGGCACTCATCTGCAGGAGAAAAGGAACAATCTGTTTAGCCTTAAGGTTACCTATGTTTTCATTTACCCAGCTCTTGGCTCCTGGTGATTTTGTTCAGGGTTAGAGAAGACTTAGCCAAATGCCTGGAGAAGCAGCTGTTTTTCAGAAACAAACTGGGAAGATAAACAATCGACCCTCCTGTTCCTCAGCTGGGGAAGGCAAATGGCTGGCCAACGTGTTCAAAAAGTGATGTTTTCAAGGAGTGCCTACCACTCAACTTGAGAACTTGTTTTCCAATGAGTGAAGGGCCTGTGAACATCGCGGAGCTGGGAACGTCTGCACTGTAAAGGAATACGGTGCTCAGACATAAGAAAAGAGCCTAAGAAGACCAAGCTGGTTCCTCTAGCCTTTAATTAGCTGCATCTCCACGGAAACACTTTTCCATTTTCCCAGTTGTCTCTGTAAATCAATTTAGAGCCACTTTGCTTAGGCTCCAGGCAGACAGAGCGGAATCACAGCTCTTGCAAGAGGTGTGAGTTTCTCCCATTTATCATCCTAGGGTGCTTGCTTCAAAGCCGAGTCCGAAGACTACTTAAAGGCAAACAAATCTAAACAAAACGGACCTGTGCTGTCTGGATTGGGTTGAAAGTCTTGAGAATGTGTGGCAGAAAATTCCAGGCACAGACCTGGAAAGCGATTTGCAAGAGACCTTACAAAGGGCTTAGAAAAAATAAACAGTCGATGAACTCCCATCCGCAAACACGTACATGCACACAAGCAGTGGGACTGGAATAGAAATGTGAACTTTATTGGAACCCGTATTTGGCACAGGAATTGGTTTTCCCAGCTTTGGCCTTCAGCAAGGAGGTTACTACTGAATTATTGACAATGCTGCCAAGCTTGACAGCCTTTTTACATTTATTGGTTCCCACTCCAGCCTGTAAATATTTAAGCTATTTGTGGTGTTGGGAATGTGATTATGTGATTAGAATTAGTGGATTATCTGATAAGGAAACCCATGGGGCTTACAGATTTAAAAAGAGTATAAAAATATGTGTGTGTGTGTGTGTGTGTGTGTTTGTGTGTATCTAGCTGATTTCAGTCACTACAAAAAAGGGAGGGACTAAGGTTTTAAAGCCAAAACAGAAGTCTAGTCCCAAAGCATGAAGCATTTGAACCAAAAGAATTTTGGACGAGCATTTTTGAGTGTTTTTCAATCCGTGGACATCTGTTGACTTACTGAGAAACACCTGAGGGGCAAAGGAAACTCTTGTAATTCGGCCATCTGGTCATCTTCTCATTCAAGCATCTGTCCTTCTGGACCCTCTTCTCTAGACCACCAGACAAGTAGCTTTCAATGCTTTTTGATCTTAGGCTACTTCAAGAAATGCTTCTTTACAATGCCACTCGGATATTTGCAACACACTCATAGATATGATGGAATAAATGTTCCTAAAATAATCCTCACCCAAAGTCCACTTTGGTATTTTCTATTCTCTTCTATTTTCTTGAATGCTTGTCAGTAAATTAATTTTATGTCTCACTAATGAATTGTGTCCTGCTGTTTGAAAACATTGCAGTAGCATGAATTAGACTTAAGTGCGGAAATTGTAATCACCCTGTATCCCAACTCCTAACACTTGGCCCCTTGATAAGTATTTGCTGGATAAATGAATGGCAAACCAATAAATGAATTAAGTTGAAGTTAATAATGTCTATCCAGTATGTTAAGCAGAAATATTGGTTGACCTGGAATATCATTTAATTAACCAATTATTCCAAAAAGGTAGAATCATAAAAAGGAAATGTCACCCTTCGGTGGTGGTTTTAGATATTTCAGTGAATATTATTAACTGTTACCAGCTCCTTGATAGTAATAATAATAATTAATAATAACTATGGCAATAGCAATAATAATACTAGTCCACACTTACTGATCAGCTACTGTGTACCCGTTTCTGTGCTGGGAGGTGATGCTATGAAGATGGTTGACCTTAGTTCCTGTTCTTGGAAGCTCCTGCTATGACTTTCTTGCCATGCACCTCCCAGTTCAGAAACCAGATGTCTTGGAATTCCAATTATAGGTACATTATGGTCTTTGGCTAGTATGGGCAAATGGAAGTGATGTTTCTAAGAGAGGTGGAGGTGGGAGGGAAAAAATCGATGTGCCAACAGCTTTCATAGACAGCTTCTCCACAAACAAAGACACAGGAAGGTAGAAAAGGAGTAGAGGACGCGTTGCTGCTCTTAAAGAATTGTTCTGGACAACTTCTCTTGCCCTAAACAAAAACACTATACCATCACGAAGAAACTTGGTCGTGATAGTAAGGGAATATAACGTACTGGTTAAGTGCTAGTTCCATGGTCAGAAGGATCTGTGTTCAAATCCTAGACCCCTTACCAACTGTGTGGCAAGGATCAAGTTGCATATTCTTTCTTTGCCTCTGCAATAAAGTGGGGTCCAAGTATGGTCTCTTTCATCAGGCTGTTTTATAGCAGAAGTCACAAATGGAACTGCCTACAGGGGCCTGGCAATAATGTAAATGAGGTAAGGGGGTAAAAAGTTTGGAAATAGTGTGGGCTGTGGAAAACTGAAGAGCCCAGACCCCCTTTAAACACATTCAAATTTATATTTGGGAAACAGAGTTCTAGTCTACGGGTACAGATTGGCCTGCATGCCACCAGTTTGCAATTAAATAAGACAATGGCCATAAAACACTTCTCACAGTGCCTAGCACATAGTAAGCACTCCATAAATTGAAGCTATTATTAGCTATTTTTTTTATCACATTTGTAAAATCCCTGGAACCATTTGCAGATTCTCTTTAAGAGAGAAAATAAATGGTCTCAGAATAACTCCTTTGCATGCCTCAGTTAATGGCATCATTAAAAATATAGACAGGCCTTAGGCCAATCCAGGGATAAAGGAACTGGAGGAGCCTGTGGTCTGTTGTCTGCAGATGAGAGAATATGAAAAAGTTAATGTTTAGTAAGCCAGAACCATCCCTGGGGCATGGAGAAGTCCAGGGGGAGATCTCTGGGCCCACACTTCGGGGACTCCTGTAGCATTTGCAACAATGAACAGCGAAGCAGTCGCTTGCAGAGAAAAATGCATTCCTGACAGCTGATACTAAACTCCTGCCTGTCCCTTCCAAAGCAAAGTAATAGAAGGCTCTGGAGTCGGGCAGACCTGGGTACAATCTTCATTTCTCCCACTTGCGGCATACAAGGTGAATGTAACCAGCATGCAGTAACGCCATCTCCTCTGCTGTAATGGGTCAGCAGTAACTGTCCAGCCAGCACTCGACAGCATAAGAGGGGCCCAATACTTTTAACCTTCCTTCCTCCCCATTTCCTGTGAATGGTGTTAAATGGCGGTGGCTTATTTTTTTCCTCAAACATCATCTTGATTGCCATCTGTCTAAAAACGGGGACAGGACCGTGCCCGAAACCTCATTTGTCCTGCTCGGTCCTCACCCCTCCACTCCCTTCCCTGATTCACTCCCATGGGTCCCGAATAACCCAAATGGCTTCCCACCCTTCCCTCACTCTGCGGTCATTCACAGAAATGTGCCATTCTACTTGGGCTTCCGCCTGGCCTCACAGAGTCCATCAGGCTTACTAGAAAGCTCCCCAAAGGGCAATAAAAAGTTTATGTTAACCTCAGGCCCACCTGCAGCATCTCTCGAGTACACATCCTCCTGTCTGTCCTCCTCCTTTGATTCCGGACTTTGTAAATTTTTTACCACATGTTGTCAAAAGCCTGGCAGATGCCCAAATCCTTCCCTGATAACACTCGCTCTCTTTAAACAACCTGGCAGCACTTCTAAGTGAGAAAAAGCCCTAAAATAAAATACGCTGTGTTTAGTCTCTAAGGTCATTTCCTGGCTTTGTCCTGCAGTTTCTGTTTCCTCTAAGTAATCACCAAGCGACAGTCCTGGATTTATTGTGGAGGCTACTTGGAAGTTTGGGTGAGCCTCTCAGCCAGACTGCACACCCCCTCCATCACGCTTCCTCCCACTCCCCCCCCCAGTTTATCATTTGCTGTGATTTAGTGCGGGGGCCTGAGGTGCAACTGTAGCAGGAGTCAGATCGTTGTCACCAGCGCTTTTGAGAAGGCAAAAGGGCATAATGCGCACAGCTGAGCGCCGTGGTCACGGTGGGGCGCGTGGGTCTGCCAGCGAGAGCTGTGCGTCCACGTTGGCATCCTCATCAGTTTATTTCCAGCTTTTATAAGAATACCTGACCTTGATTAAGTATTTACATGGGCAAGGGGAATTGCTTTATTTCACTTACTACTCACAACCACCATGTAAGGTAAGAACTCTTATTAAATAATTTCTAGAAGTACCCCAGCTCAGTATTGCAGCCCAAGCCCATCTGACTGCAGAGCCCATGCTCTCAACCCCAGTCTTCGTTAATGTGCTGCGCTTGACCCACAGTGCTGATCCTACAATGTTGAATGTTTCCTGATCACAAGGAAGAATAATCAAATCACATTTATGGAGTGCTTAGGAAATGTCAGGCAACTTTTGAGAACTTCCATAGATTTTTGCGTGACACTCACAACAACCCTATGAGTGATTCTTGTTAGGAGGTCCAGTCTACCAATGTGGAGGCAGGATTCTGTGGCAGAACCAGATTTGAACCCAGGCAACATAACCTTTAACTCCAATGTTAGCTGTCATTGCTGGGACACGTGCGTGTGTGTGTGTGTGTGTGTGGTAGGTGGGTGGGGTGAAATGAGCAAACATTGTGACAGATACTAAAAGACAGTGTGACAAGTCCCATGTTAGAGTTACACAAAGGGTGCTCTGGATGCATTGAAAATGGGCCTGTTCTGGATGCTATGACAAACACCGTAGGATGGGTAGCTCAAAACTTATTTCTCACAGCTCTTGCAGCTCAGGATTCCTGCTTCATAGATGGCTGCCTTCTTGCTGTGTGCTCACAGCATGGGAGCTCACTTGTCTAAGGGCACTAATCCCAGTCCAGGTTAGTCTTCGACATATGAATTTTGGGAAGACACAGTCCACCTATAGCACCTCCATTAAACTTGAGGTGTTTTTGGATTGGCATCACAGAGTGGATGATGTTGGAGGTGAACTTTGAAGGAGTAGAAAATTCACCACAGTAGAGTGTTCTATGGGGGTTCTCTGGAGAGCACATTTCAGAGAGACAGAACGGTATATGTAAAGGCATAAAGCATGATGGGCAGGATTGAGACATAGCGTTAGTGTAGTGTGGCCAGAGGCAAGGAGCACGGCATGAAGTGGCTTCACAGTGGAGCAGAGGCCAGATGCGAAAGGCCTTTTAAATTGTTCTACCACGGGTGCCTCCATGGCTCAGTCAGTTAAGCATTGGACTCTTGGTTTTGGCTCAGGTCATGATCTCAGAGTGGTGAGATCGAGCCCTGCTTTGGACTCTGCGCTCAGCACAGTCTGCTTGTCCCTCTCCCTCTGCTCCTTCCCCCGCTCCCACTCTCTTTATGAAATAAATAAATAAGTAAAATCTTAAAAAAAAAAATAAATTGTTCTGCCACACCTGAAATCCATTCTGAAAGTTATGGGGAGCTTTGAAGGGTTTTCAGGAGAGGCAGTTGTGTGGTCACGTGTGTTTTAGATAAATCACTATCTAAGGGGTGGACCGAAGAGGAAATCGTATCTGGGTTCTGGAGACAGGGGGGCCAGGGAAGGGGCTGTTGCAGTAAGTGAGCTTAGCAGTGGGAGGAGGACTTGAGCTTCTGTCACAGAACGGTGCAGATGGAAGGCCTGCCATGGGAGAGCACAAGGGCTTCCCTTAGGAGGACTCCAGATGCCATACAGTGAGCAGGAAGGCTGCCAACCGGCTGCACCCACAGAGTGTGCTGGTCAACTGGTCACTCATCACATTTCCTGTGCTCCTGTGAGCTCTGGGGCCTCTACACAATTTCCTGCTCCGTCCCCCCTTCCAGCTCCATGTCTTTGTGTATGCTAAATGCTTTGTCTGCCTGGGACAGCATCGCTCACCAGCTCCCGATATGTGCCAGTCACTGTTGTCAGAGTTCTGTGAACGGTAACTCGCTTCATTCCTAGAAAGTAGGTATGAGGCAGCTATGACCATAATTTGTTTTACAGATGAGGAAACCATTAGTAACTATGTAGTAAAATGAGCCCTTTTAGAGGAACAACCAGGAGAGAGGAGAAAGAAGGGGAAGCGGCAGATGCATTTCTCAGAATGGGATGTGGTGTGGTTACGTGATGAATTTACCCAGTCGTAACCCCCGCCTACTCCCACCTCACACCCTCGCCAGCATTTCCCTCCAGAAGAAACCCTTCCTGTGAGGAAAATGTTTGTGAAACTGCCCTGTTATTCCCTGACCCCTACAAAAACGTCATGGATGCCTTGGGAATGTGACCTTGCCTTTGATAAAACATTAAAAAATAAATAAATAAACCAAAGACATACATTTTATTCAATACATAGATGTATACCCACAAACTTTACAAATAGAAAAAACTTTATTGAAATGCTAAGAATTTTTTACATTTTTTTTTAAATTTGAAGAGTAAGCCACTAACAAATAGATTATAATAAGTTTTAAATTCATGGAGAATAACCATGAAGGAAGTATGTCCTTTTTTGTAAATGAAGAGATTGCTAGGAACGAGAGCACTGACTATCAGAGCTGGTTGAGGACTCACTGAGAGGCGCTGTCCAGAGCTGCCATAATCCTAGGCCTGGAGCATAGACCCAGTAAACACCTGTTCTTTTCCTAGCTTCCCAGGGACCGAACTGCAGCCTACAGAGCAGCCCCGGAGCTGATTAGGATTTTAGCTTTTGAAGACAGTCTGGAACTCAGCCACAAGTCACTTCGGCTGCTCTAGGGCTTGTGTTGTGCTAGTAAACATTGAACAACCAGTACTCAAAAAAAGAAAGGAAAAAGCCCTGAATTGTAGTGTGCCCCAGTTTCTGTGGTGTAAATCCGCCCATGCTGTCTGATTTCAAACTGCTGATGTGACGTCAGAGAACACAGAATTGAGAAGAGATTCACATAACTGGCTGTCTTCGGCCGGGTCTGTGTTTGTAGTACACAGCTGCGCCGGGGGACTCTGACCACGTGTCTGGTCTCCTGGGCTCCAGCTTTGCTCCCAAGACCTGATCTGTACCTCAGACACCCCTCTATTAACCAACCATCTTGTCCAGTTCTTAAGTGAGTTACTCTGGACGGTTTTAATTGGTTAATGCTTTGGGCGGGAGCTGATGCTGTCTCTTCCAAACAGGAAATATGGGTTCCCCCCTCTTTCTGGAAGTGGAGTGTTTCTATGAAACACTTCATAAGCTGAAATGGCATAAAACAAAGAAGCCATTGCCATTAATGTGTATGGAAAATATTTTGAGTGTGCCTAGACCGCAAAATAACCTCTCTTAGGGTTTTCTGATACCTTAGGACACATCTTGCTAATGGATACACAAATCGAGGTAGGGTACAGATGCTCACAAAATTCAAAGTTATGATGCCTTGATGCTGAGATGTTCCTTGGGAAGGAGTTCGCCGCGTGGGGTGTGTTCTGCCTCTGTACAGGCTCACTGCAAGGCAGACGCTGAGTGCTGTTTTCACTTTTTGCCTCTTTTTGTAAAAGCAAAAATCCTCTTTAGATTTCTTTTGGTTAGAAAGCACAGTTACTAATGTAGGTCTTTTGTAAAGGCGAGGTGGCATAAAGTGAACTTTCGAAAAGCAGGGGATATCTACACTTCAATTTAAATTCCCTAATTCTCTCTGTTACAATGATTTCAAATCTCTGCACTGTTTAATTAATGGAGGAGGATAGCTGTCTTGTATATTTGGCCCAGAGCAATTAAGCCACCAGCAAAGTTTGCAGGGAAAGGAAGGATGATCATTTAATTAGAGGTTAAATAATGAATTATTAATTATTGAATTGAGTTAGTATTCATTAATTAGTTTATAAAGTGCAATAATTACATCTTTTGTGTTTTAATACGGAACTGTGTTTTATAATTATCTGCTAAGTCAATTATGTAGCCATTAGCATTTTGCCCAAGGGTCAGGTTACCATTGTTTTTTGTTCTCTGCAGACTGCAGATGACAGAGAAATACGGTAACCACGTTCTTTCACATAAATGGTATCCTGTTTACAGTAAAATGTTAGACAACTTGGGTCACCAAGTCAACTAACTCAGTGCAGTTAATGTAGACAAGAGGACAGACCATTCTGCATCATCTGCAGTAATTCTGTCAATAGGGAGAGTTTCCTGCTGTGATTAAGATGGCAGTGGGAGCTGGTTCCAGTAGGGACAGGGAAGGACCCCACCCAGGGGGTGTGGGGCGAGGTGGGGTAAGGATAGGTGTGGGGCTGGGGGAGCACACATAGAAAAAGACCCCTACTTCAAGCTGACGTAACAATTTCTCATTCCCCGCAGCTGATCAAAAACTAGAAAATGACAAGACACAATCCCAATTTCTTTTTTTTCAGCTGGTGTTCTTTGTCCTTTCGGGGTCAAGGCCCCCTTTGAGAATCCAATGAAAGATATTCTCTAAATAATGTATACACAACACTTGCGCAAAAGGTTGAATGCAATTCACAGACCCCGAAGTCCATTCCTGAACTCCAATCTAATGATTCTCAAACTTGAACGTGAATGAGGATGCTTTGGAAGTCCATGTTAAAATGCAGATTCCCGAGCCCCATTCCCATAGATTTGAATTTCCTGGAAATACTCATTTTAAACACATACTCAAGAGAATTTGATGTGTCTGAGAACGTGACTCCCTGGTTCTGCAAGTTAAAATCCCCTCTGTGTTTTCAAAAAGACCTCGAGCAGCATGATACTAGTGAAAAAAATAAGAGCGCCCAACTCAGATAGACCTGGGTCCAAAGTGCCATTGTTCTACTTCGTTTGCTAGGCATGTCTTGTATTTGTTTTCAGACTTAGCTCCTTCATCTGTGAAGTGGGTATAATACCTAACTTGGAGGGCTGCTGAGAAATAAATGAGAGGATGAATTGGAAACTGCTGGCCATTGACAATGTTTGTGATCTCCCTTTTCATCTTTAGTAGATAAGGTAGACACTTGATAGAAAAAAATGTAACAGTGGAAAGACTTGTCATTTCGGGGCCTGGGAAAACCTGAGTAGTTGCTGAAGAAATGCAGGAGTTTTCACTTGTGCTGGCAGCATTTGTTGTCAGAGTACATCATTCTCACCTTGGTATAGTAAATGAGAAATATCCAGGCCATGCAGGAAGGGCATTCGCTTGGAAAAATTAGGGAACACGTTAGCGCTAGAGATCTTTTTCTAAACGACACTGGAAGAATGAGGATGAAGTTGACCACAGAGAGAAAGTTACAGACAGGGGAGGCATTTTGTCAAAGATGTAAAAGTTACTGAAGATGCCTCAAAGCACTTTCAGCTCTACACCCCAGTCCCGCATGCCTGGTTACTGACATCCCCCTTCCTTACAAAGTGCTTTCACTCTGTCTAACATTGTTTCTTTACTAGAGGAATGTTCATCAGGTTTCATAACAGAAGTTGATGTAAAAGCATAAGCTTTGCTCTACACAAATTCTATGTGTGAACTACATCTCCGAAAAAAATAAAAGATGCCTTATTGATTTTTGGGGTAACTCTTTGTTTAAGACACTGCATTACATTTGCCTTCACTCCGTTCTTCTAGATATTGTACAATTCGACTCAGCTACTGGGGAAAATGGCTTATTCCTAAGTATTTTGACCCTTGAAGAATCAGTAGATACTGTTTCAAATAGAACTAGCATCGATCCCACAATTGTCTGTGAATGCTCAAGAGGGAAAAAAAAATCTTCATTTTAAGGGAGCTTATGTTACAAAATTATATTGATGAACATGGGTATTTCAAATTCACACTGCATTTCTGCTCTAGGACTATCATAAATTGAGACATTCCCCAGATTTTCTCAATAATCCATTTTTCTAGAATGTGGTTAAAATATCCTATGTAACTAAATAGAAAAGATAGAAAAAGTCAATACTACATTATTTTTAGAAATCGAGAGGAAAATGAGGAACAATGAGTTTAGTGGAATGGTGATGACCAGGGCTTGAGTCCTTGTTCTGGCTTTTCCTGACTTTGGGAAAATCATTTAAGCTCTTCAGATGTCCACAATGGTTAGATTATGCAAACCTTTAACTTGATGTCGGGCATGATGTCAATTCCAAATAATTTAGTTAAATTGCGCTGATGAACTAAGATGACACTTGGAAAGCCACTTGTCCCCATCATATAGTAAGTGCTCAATATTGGCTATCATTGCCAATATTGTTGAAAATTAATTATGATGTATAGGTTGGCTAAGAATATGCTAGTTCCTAGAAAAGCAGAGACTTGCAATGAAAAATGAAGCTGCAGAAGAAAATCTCTATCAGGTTTTGAAAGGGACATCTGTCCACTTTCGAGAATCTTAACGGTTGATGATGGGAGGTTTTTATCTCACCCAATTCCTGTCTTTCCTTTTTCCTGGAAAGGAGATTATCAACAGCAGAATAGTTAATCCTTATCTGAAATGGCTAGGATTCTATTTTAGCTCCTACAGGAGTGAAGAGGGAGAGGAAAAAGGAAAAGAACGGGAGAAACAAAATGACTCATTAAGGTAATCCGGAAGAAGTTAGAAGAGAGAAAGAGAAAAGATATGTAGAGAACACGAGGTTGCCAAGAATTAAGTGATTCTCTGAGGAGAAGAATTTGTGAGAAGCAAGAGAAATAGTTGCCAATAGCTCTGCACACTATCTCCCCATCTCCCTGGTGGCAAGAACATTTTGGTTAAGCTCAGGAGCAAGAGTATGTGAAACAGTTGTTGCATTTATAAGACTGTAAGTCTGGACTGATGATTTGGGTGATGTCTAACAGAGTGGTTCTCAACTGGGGGGGGTGAGATCTTGCCACCTGGGGAATAGTTGGCGGTTGTCTGGAGACATTTTTGATGGTCATGATTTCACGATTCTGGGAAGAAAGGAAAGAAGGCAACAGATGGGGAGTGTTCTGGGCCTCTAGTGGGCTCTACCCAAGGACGCTGCTAAACATCCCACAATGGAGAGCCCAGCCCTTCACAACAAAGGATCATTCAGCCCAAAATGTCAATAGTGCTGAAGTTAGAAATCCTGACAAGTGCAATCTGAAAAAATTAGTTTTAGAATTGTGATTACAATAATGCTACTTTATTTTACTTTTTGAGAGAGAAAGAGTGCACCCAAGGGAGGGATGGGCAGATGGAGAGAGAGAATCTCAAGCAGACTCCCCACTGAGTGTGGAGCTCCACACTGGGCTTGACACAGGGCCCGATCTCAAGATCCTGAGATTATGACCTGAACCAAAACCAAGAGTCGGATGCTTAACCGACTGTGCCACCAAGGTGCACCTACAATGATGCTACTTTAAAAGGCTGGGTCTGAAAGAATTGGCAGAGTTCTGGTAATGTGAAGTTTAGATCCTCCAGGGTTTTGGCCCCTTGGGCTCATTTTAACTCCAAAGTATGGCAAAATGTGGTAAAAACAAGTCTCCCCCAAAATTCCTATATCATCAGAGACACCAACTCTGGAGCCGCTAGCTTCCCTGTGCTTGAATTCCAACGCTGCCTACGCTAGCTATGTAAGCCTGGCCAAGTAAGTCATTAACCTCTAAGCTTTGCTTGCTTCATCTGTGAAGTGGAAGGAATGAGAAGAGAGCCCGCAGGAAGTTGAGAGAGATGAAGGAGCTAATCAATGTAAAGTACTTGGCCCAATACCTAGTGGGGTATTAGGGCTCCTTAAATACTAGCCGTCATCCTTTCTATTCTTATAGTTGTTTCCTCGCAGAAGACTTGGGTCTCTGTGCCCAATACCTTAGTAAGGACTTGACTGTTTCTTGATTTCTCCTAAGGCTAGAACTACACAGTCAGAGGTGGCAGGCCCAAGATGCGAAGCCTGACTTTCAACGCAGTGCTCTCTGCAGATGACCCTGTGAATAAAGGTTCAGTCCATAATTTCAGAAATGTGGAGCATGAGGCACTTTCACATGTAATGTGTTGTTCCCTTCTGTCCTCTCCCCTTCTGTGACCTTTCTGCAACAGAATCAGTAAAAGTACCAGCAAAGGGGCTTTTCCTCCAATATAAAATAAGGAATTAAACTAAAACCACAAGTTTCCTCATTTGCATTAAAAAAATACGGGTTTCGCAAATAATGAGCAAAAATGGATTGTTAGATGACAGGCCTGATACGATAGTGGTGCGGATAATAGGAGGAACAAGACCACACGGAGCCAGAGAGTAATTTCTGCTGCTTAGGAGGCAGGAAAGATAAGCCAAGAAAGGTGCTAGAACGAAAGAATCAAGCTGAATTTTTAAGAAGTTATATAAAAAATTTTAAAAGCAGATTCAAAATGTGTTTTTGAAGAAAAATAGATGGGTCTTAAGTGGAAATGGAAATTCAACATAATATAAAATGTCACAGAAATAATGGACTAAGAGAGAACAGATGTTAAAACTTAAATTAAAAAGGTGTGGGTGAGGGAGAAAAGGAAAGCAAGAGGAAAATACAGACAGAGGGGGAGAAGGAGGCAGCATAGTGTGTTGGAAAGATGCTGAACCAGGCCCCGGACCCCTGTGTTCTAGCTCTGGCCAGCGTCTTACTCTTTGACCTTGATGAAATCCCTGAACTTCCCTGGGCCTCCATCCAAATAAGGGGTGGATTAGATGGGGTCTGCTATGTCTGGAGGAACTCTGGGCCTGTCCTGGTTAACTGCAGGGGTGCAGAGCAGATCAGATCAGGGAAAGCTGGAATCTGGAGCTGGGCGCGCCCACTTGAGAGGGGCAGCTAGGGGAAAGGTCTGGTGGCAGGGTGGACAGGAAGTTCCAGTTCCAGGGCAGAAGGAAGGATTTGGAGGGCGCAAAAACAATGGTGAGCACTAGGGGGCAGAAGGTCCTATAGCAAAAGTGTTCCTCTAGGTCTTTGTACAACTACAGCAGGTGAAGCAGGCAGGTAGGAGGTTGGCATTGTAGAGATTGGCAGCCAGGCTCCAGGTTCTGGGTTTTTGTTTGGGGGCACGTTTCCACTCCCTCAGAGTGTCTCACTGGTGGGGTACTATGGAGCTCAGGGCTGACAACATGGAGGTACTGGGTACAGGGGAGGAAAATGGGGACCCAGTTAGAAGCAGTGGAGAATACGGTGGCCACCGACTCATAGAAATGAGGATAAGAGTTTCTCCTACATAAGGGTAAGAGCAGGGCTGAAACTGTAGGGAAGACATAGCAAAGATCCAGGGTGCCAGATATGGGAATGTGGATAAATTTCTCTCAAGCTCTAGCATTCATCCATTCATTCACTCAGTATAGGGTCACAGTTAAATGTTGGGCTCTGAAGATGTGCTGACTAGAGGTCAAGTCTCATATCCTCCATCTCCCAGCTTGGTGACATCCGGCGAGTGATTTAACATTGCTAGCATTCAATTGTAAAATATGGCTGCAAGAATCCCCGAAGATTGTTGTGAAGTATCTAAATGTGTGCGTGGCACCATCCCTAGCACAGAGTATGTGGTTCATACATGGAAGCTGTCATCATTCGGTCAGTCCAGATTTATGCAACCCTTAGTAACGTGTGACTCTCAGTCAAGGGAGATAGAACAACTATTTTGTTGTTATCTTAGAGCAGTCTTGGTGGTAAATTACAACAACAGGTATATGTGAGACATTTCAGAGAGACGCCACACTAAGGAATGTGTAAAGCAGCTGGAGACACTCACACTAATACATACAGCGCAGAACGATTCCAGGTTGAGGGTGGGAAAGAGGGTTGGGGAAGACGGAGTAATGAATCAAATGTTGGCTGTGCTGTTGCCAGGACTTCTCAGCCTATAGCAAGACTTGAGAGGGCCTTGCCAGCTCCATCCCAACATGCGTCACCCGGTTCTTTTGAACTTCCACCAAATGACCAAGGCAAAATTTACTTGAAGGGCAGGAATCTGAGCTCCGTCTGGATCTGCTTCCCTGAGTCCCATTTGCAGACTTATTCTTTGTGGCTGCCCAAAAGTACATGAAGTGAAGTCTGAGGTTCCAAGTGGTTCCAGAATCTTCTTGAATTGCCCAGACCCCCCCCCCCATGGCTTCCACTCGTCAATGAAGATGCAAGTGAAGTCTAACATCAGGGCTATTTACCATCGCTGGCCCTCCTGGCGAGCTGACGCAGGGAAGGGAAGGAGAGCACTCCTTAGAGCCTACTTGAGGTACTTTCCTCGTGGGTTTTGTAGTTTCATCCTCAACACAAAGTGAAAATGAAGTCCATCAGCAGCAGATGAAGTTTAGAACTTTAATAAGTTTCTATGGGTCACACAGTCTATGGGAGTTAGGAGTTGAACACAGGCTTGTTTAACTCCCAAGATGATGCTTTTATTCTCTCCTAGAAAAGACATTTCTGCTAATAATAGACTTCCAGTTTTTAGGACATCTACTTTTTTCAAGGAAGCGATGTCTAAAAGTAAAGCAAGTTAACCTGTGTGTATGCATGTGAGTGTGAGGAACATATGTGTGTGTGAGAGAGAGAGAGAGAGAGATTTCTTCTTTTATGTATAAAGCGGCAGACCCTCCCCTCCCTTTTTCATTCCAGTGTAATCTATGCACATGCAAAATAATTACTTCTTCCTGTAGGAAGTGTCAGTCCTCCCAGCAAAGAAGAAAAGGCTACAGCATATGTTACCGACACATGTTTTTGCTAGTCTTGTCTCTGTTCCGCCTGCTGTGGCAATCAGCTTTTGCAAATACTGTCACTTACCAAATACAAAAAGCATGTGAATGCCCAGCCAATGGCCTGGGATAAACACAACCAGGCTTTCTGACTTGGAACATCCACCCAGAACAGAGGCTTTGTTTTAAAAGAACAAAACCACCCTTGTATCATCAAAATCGTTTGTGGGGAAAGAGAGGGGGCAGTTAGGATAGTGGAAAGACATGGACCCAACCCAACAAACTGCTTCAGGGTCAGCCTCATACATATGAAGGAAAATTGATAGTATCTGATAGCGAGTGCACTGAATCCAGCCAAGCCAAAGATGGGTGGGGCTCAAAAACACTGCTGGAGAAGTTGGTATCTGGCCAAATAGCTAAGTAGCCAGTTGGGGGTCTGAGAAGCACAGGCACAGAAGGGCTTTGAGCTCTGCCTCTTGGCAGGACGCCCACCCATCAAGTTCTTTCAGAGGGAGTGTTGGCAGTGGGCACTCCTAATCCCAGAAGCACTTGACAGGTAGGCTGGCTGCCGAGAGCCCCCCTGTTCCCCCTCAGGTGCCAGACTCCGCACTTTGGCCACAGCAGCTCCGAGCACAACGATGAGACAAAGGAGGGGAGTCTGGCACCTATGGTGGGGAGCCTGTCATCTTGTGGTGGGGCATTTGTTGAGTGCTTCCTGGCCTGGGGAGAGTGACACTGAGGGGCGCGCTGTCCCTGGTGAGCAGACCGCGGCAGGAATTGGCTGGGGTCAGGAGGGCACAGATCTGGGCACCTCCAGCTTGCCACCAGTCCAATACTTGTCAGAGGGTAGGCTCTAAGCATATTTAAATAATAAACAGGGAAGAGATGGTAGGAATTTGTGGCATCAGTGAAAGGAAAAGAAGAGTCTCATTTAAAGATAGTGTCCCAAGAGCAATCTGAACTAAGTTTGCCCCCTGAGGAACTCTGGGATATTGAGAAGGCATCTGGGATTCCATTTGTATAGCACACTTGGGCCTTCTGGAAGAAACGCTAGAGAGGATTTTTGGAGCTTACAGTTAAATTCTACAATTCCTGGAACTAAAGTCCCTGAAGAAAGAGTAGAAACCCAAAGTACCTGACCTTTGGGGACTGAGTCTTGGGAGGAAGTTACTCCTTTTCCAGGTGGGAATGGGGTGTCTCGGACTTCCTTCTTGGGACTGAGGCCTTATTGGTGAGGAACGTGCCTATGTGGCCCTCCAACACCCCCACTTCAGGAATGAGGAATATATGTGTTATGAACTGAATGTCTGTGTACCCTCAGAATTCACATGTTGGAACCTAATCCCGATGTGGTGATATTAGGTGAGGTCTTTGGGAAGTGATTAGATCGTGAGAATAGAGCCCTCCTTAATGGGATTCGTGGCCTCATAAAAAGGGACCAGAGAGCCGGCTCACTTTGTTTCCACCCTGTGAAGATACAATGAGAAGCAGACGATCCGCAACCCAGAAATAAGATATCACTCAGAAACCAGCCATACTAGCGCCCTGATCTTGGACTTCCCCGTCTCCAGAGCTGTGAGATAGAAATTGTTGCTTAAGCCACCCACTCTACGGGTGTAATTTGTTATAGCAGCCCCACATGATGAAGACAATATGCTAAGCCTTGCAGAAGGGACTTTGGGGCCTAATGGGCTGCAACGACAAGAGGGAAAACCTACCCTGTCTGCTGTGCCAGGAGCAGGATTTGTGCAAGCAGGATCCTGAGCTGCCACAGACCCGCAGGGAGGCTGACCAGGAACTTTGGGCTCATTTCACACTTTGAGGCAGGTTGAGCTCAGAGCTCAGGTGAAGGCATCTTCCCTGCCCCCCCATCCCCCACCACCCAAATTCCCTTTGCTGGTTCATAGGAGGCCAGGGGGTCCAGGAGGAAGAGTGTGGACTTAGGTCCTCGCTGGGTTCTTCAGAAAGTTGCAGATTTTTCTCTCCTCTAGCAAATTGGTGATGAAAACTATGCATTGGCCCAAAAGATCATAAAGGGAAACTGACGTGGAACTACAAAGTTACAAAGCTCCAGAGAAATGCAAATTGTTATTTTCTACCACACAGTTAGACTTCTTCTGATTATCCTGTTTTACTTATTTTTGTGTATGTACGGGCCTTAATGCCACCATGCCTACATCTATTACTAAGAAATTAGGCTTCCATAATATATAGTAAAGCAAAAATTACCCCAGAAATCCATACTTGGTTGTTGTTAGACTAGCACATGACTTACACAGGTGTCACCCCAGTATGCTGTGATTTATCTGATACGTGGCTGTTGACCTCTTACAGAGGGCTTCTTGAGATCAGGAACCATCTTTTCCCTCTCCGCCCGACCAGCTTCCAGCACAATGTCTGGCGCCGAGCTTGTGCTAGGTACATTTCTGTTGAACTGAATACAGCTTTAGCTTAGTTGCTTTAAACCTTTCTCTGTGTGGGCTGTTCACTCATGCGTTTGGTGGAAATTTATTGAGAACCATGTGGCAGACACCATGTCAGGCGCTGGGTGTACAATGATAAAAGGGAGCTTACAGCCTAGTGGAGAGGACAGACATATACCAAGTGATTGCCCTCATCAACATATGATTACAAAAGAACAGATTTCTCAGAAAACATGTAGCAAAGTGAGGTAGGAAGGTTTCCCTGAGGAAGTGACCCTTAAGCTGAGATTGGAAGGAAGGGCAAAGATTAATATGGTCATTTAACACTTACCACTTACATGCTATTACGGTATGCCATACAGTGTTCTTGCTTTTATTTTCCAACAACAGTGTTTTTGAGCCCCACCCACCTTTGGCTTGGCTGGATTGTTGGAATGGACCTGCCATCATGATGCCTCATTATGCAGGTGAGAAAATCAAGGAGGTTAAATAAGAAGTTAAAAACTTGCCTGAGGTCCTGGAGACAGT
Organism: Ailuropoda melanoleuca; assembly: GCF_002007445.2. Classification (NCBI taxonomy): domain Eukaryota; kingdom Metazoa; phylum Chordata; class Mammalia; order Carnivora; family Ursidae; genus Ailuropoda; species Ailuropoda melanoleuca. Next base: position 12,747,936 of record NC_048224.1, read on the forward strand.
GAGTAATGGGGTTTGAACCTGGTAGGCTGGCTCTGGAGTCATGTTCCCCATGTGTGGAGGAGACCAGCTTGTGCAAAGGGCCTGTGCCTTAGCAAGCAACAAATAGCAGGTCTACTCACCCCCAGGCTGGACAGGCTCCTAGCTACTATCATATCAAGTCTTTCCCAGCTCTGACAATTCCCTTACTTAAGGAGAACTTTGGCCAGGGCAATGTCCTCCATCTTGTTTTATCTGTAAGGCACCTTTCATGATGGTAACAAAAAATGTTTTTGGAACCAAAGCACCGAGGCCAGGTGGTGTCAAATGAAAGAGGAAAGATAAGTGCCTACCGTGTGGAGAGGCCAGAGGCAGTATCTCAACAAGGAGACTTGTTGGCATCCATCTTCATATTGTCTAATTGCTTCCGGAAAAAGGAAAGGAAAGGAACAGGCTGACCCGGGCAGGTTTCCCTGTTGCATCTGGTGACTGCGAGTCACAGAGTAAGGAAATACTTAGGCAGACAAAGCCAAACTTCCACCAGAACGGCAACACCGAGGGCTTTTTCTTGGGCAATTCAAATCGGTTGTCAACAGAAATGCAAATGGAGCCCATCTTATTCTTGAAGCCATATGTCCTCTGCGATAGAAACATTTTTTTCCTGCTGAGAATGCTGTTCAGGGTTTACTTGGTTACAGCTTGAGTGAGTACTGTATGGTAATCAAGGGGGGGGGCGGTAAGAGGGAAGAGCAAATGCCCCAAGAGCTGCAACTGAACGAACGCGGACAGTCTTTACTGAGACAGAAAAGAATTCGCAAGCTGAGAAGCCACCTATATCACCTGCTGTGATGGAGAGGAGAGCTGCTTTGCAATGGTCTCTGCTCATTTCCTCCCATCCCCAGGGAATCTCATTTGCTTTTGATCTCACGTATCACCTTTCAATTTTTTAAAGCGATGTTTTGCTTCTCCTTAAAACACTGTTTCTTCACAGTGAATCTCCAGTGTATTCCCTGTCTGTCTACATTCTTATGAAGCCCAGGACTCTATTTTTGGGTTTTTTTAAATTCCTCATTCTAGGGTCCACATGGAGTGACCAGGAAGACCACTCAGGGAGCCTTTGTTTCTTGCGGGACTGCTATTCCTCTCCTTAATCATGTAACTCTAGTTCTTAGCACTAGAGCTGGGGAGGAAGCCACAGGCTGCCTGCAAGAGTCTATTAGGACTGGAGTCCAGAATCCCAACCTGGGATTATGACAGGTGGGGCTAAGGTGAAGGCCCAAGGGCCCAGGCATGGCCTAGCATTTGAGAGCATGAGCTCTGGAGTCAAATTGCCCAGACTCCACTCCTGGTTCTTTTGCAGCTGTGCAGGCAGCTTGCTTAATTTCACTAAGCTTCAGTTTCTAATAAGTGAAAAAGGGAGGACAGTAGGACCTATTGCATAGGATTCAGTGAGATAATACTTATAAAACACAAGCATAGTACCAGGCTAGAGTAAAAAGTCAGGTTAAATGTTAGCTATTTTCATTATTAAGACAAGGAGATTAAAAGCAGGAGCTGGAACCAAGGCTACAGTAGATGGGTTAGTTAGTAGATAGATGATAGTACTAGTCTATACATAAAGTAGATATTTTGCTAGTTAGGAGTTAGGTTAAAGTAGATAAAGTGGGAAGAGAACATAGACAGGAGCAGTGTCATGTGGCATCTATGCCTGTCCCAGCTTGATCCCTTTGAGCAGGAAAAACCCATGATCTGGATATAAAACCCCAGGTCATTAATAATAACTACTATTTATTGATGCCAGGAACAATGCTAAGTGCTTTAAATAACTTGTTTAATATAGTCCCCATAGTACTGTGTGGTTAGTTTTTATATTCTTGGAATGTCTAGCACAGTGCTTGGCACATAATAGATGCTCAGTAAATATTTGTTGACTTTAAAGCGTTTTGCAGCATTACGAGGTTATCCCTTTTGAAGACACATAATTTGCTTGGCAAGTCAAACACGGAACCAATATTATAGGTGTTCACCTTCTAACCACCTAAAGCACAGGAGAATACACGTATGTGATGAAATCTGTTGGTGAGATCTTTCTACATGGGCGAGAAGACTCTTTTACGTTGACCTACATTGAAAAGGCAAGCTAGTGATGGGTCAAAGGGGGCATTATTTAGAGAAATTGCTTCAGATTTTATAGGCACACAGGGCTAGACTGAAAAATATTCTTCTTGGCAAATGAGTAACACAAAGTAATTAAAGGAGTCAACATTCAAAACAGAGAAGTGCAAATCTAAAGTAGACAGTGAGATAAATAAAACATGAGTCCCGCTGGGTGGGGAAATACCAATTAATAGAGCTCTCTCTAAAACGAAAAGATGGAATTCTCATATGTAATCCCTCTTAGTAGTTTTTCATTTAACCAGGGATCTCAATATTTCTAATGTGAAAAAATTTTATAAATAGCAAAACCAAGGTTTAAAAATCCTCCCAGAATAATTTACGTTCACAATTTTTTTCTGCCCATTCCTTTTTTTAACTGTATGATGGTCTTTAGCAATCCTGGGTGTTGGGTGATTGCTGGGATCTTCTAACCCAGTAAGAGGACAGGCATCATTGTAGAGCAACTCTAAGTGGCAAGGATTTCCATGGGATTATCTAGCAATAGAGAAGATACTAAGATGACAGCAAACTCTATTTTCTTTCAGAGAATGAGGAAATAGTCGAAGCAGGAAAGGGAATGTTTTCTATTTTATAATGGTTATTGTTCCAGAACCATCACACCAATCAATCAGCAACTATATGTTTGAATACCTATGAAAATGTTCATATAATTCATTGTGTCACACCTCACTGACTGGGTACCTTAAGTTCAGTGATTCCAATGAATTTTTTTCCTTTGAAGTATCTTACTGGCTCATAGTTTAGCAGCTACCACTTTTTGGCAGTGCATAGAAAGCTACAGACTCTAAAGTGGGTGACTCTACTTTAATTCACTTCTAAATATAATCTCTCTGTGTGTTTCTCTGTGTTTCTGTCTCTCTTTCTCTCTCTCTCTCTCACGCACACACACAGTCACTTACATAGTTTCAATCATGGTCCAACTAGGAAAACAGAAGCCACACTAAGTATACAAGAGCACATTTACTCCAGATGACTAGTTACAAAGATGATGGAATACTTGAGTAGTCACATGGAGATCAGGTAAGCAACCCAGAGATTGGCAATGTCAGGAAACTGCTGCCATCCCAAACTAGAGGGATTAAAGGAGGTTTACCAGAGCCCAGAGGAAGAAATCACAGAGTAGGAAGCTAGAAATGCACTACATCTGCTCAGAAGAAATCAGAGCAATGGAACAGACACAGCCACTTGGAAAGATGGCCCTGGATGCAAAGAGAAATGGAAAAATCACCTAACTTCTTCCATTCTCGGCCCACAGTTTCACTGGTGTGTCCCATTGGTCAAACCTAGCAAGAAACCAGCTGATAAGAGACACTGGGAAATACAACTTTCTGGTATCAGTCACCCCGTAGAACTGAGCAGAGGCGGGAAGGGACATGGAACATACCTGGTATTGAGAGGCCAAGAACTGACATAAGTATATGCCCGCATATACACACACATACATAACTTGGTTCCAACATCAGCATTGTCCCTTTCTGAATTTGAAGCTATGAAGCAATGTAAAATAAATAAGGCCAGTCATTTGCAAGGTAATTTACTCTCCAAGTCTACTTGACTTTACAATTCCAGGGAATCTTCTTTCAATCTTGCGAAGGTGCAGCTTAGAAAAAGAAAGGGGAGAATAGTAACCTAATGCTTAACCATGTGTTAGGATCAGTGTTCAATGCTTGTCAAGCATTATCTCACTTTATCTTCACATCAACCCCGTAAGTTTATTATAGACTTTAAGGTTAAAGTGGTGTATCAACCTCAGTGCACAAGTGAAGAAACTCAAGGAAGTGAGTACATTATCCATGATAATACAAGTAAATATTGGAGCCTAGTTTTATATAGGTGGGTCTGACTTTAAATTTTTACTGACCTCATGCAGCCTAGAACGTAACTGATACAAAGTTGAAACCTATTCATTTGTTTTACCTTCTACAGTTCATTATAATGAAAAAGTGATTGAAAATAGGGGAAAAACAACTTGAACTAAAGAATAATGAAAGGATATATGACTTTCAAATTACAGAGGAAAATGGAAAAAAATTTCAATTACCAAATTAAGGGAAGAAAAGGAAAAATTAATATGTAGAAGAAGAAAGATTAGAAAGCACATAGTAAGATAGATTTAAGCCCAAATATGTCATTAATTATATTAAATGTAAATGAACTAAATGCACCAGCTAAAATAAAGATTTTCAAACTGGCTAAAAACATAAATCTCAACAATATGTGGTTTACAAATAATACATAGAAAACAGGATAGAGATAGTTTAAATGTCAAAGGATAGAAAAAGAGAATTTGGTTAGCTAATACTAACCAAAATAACAATGTTAATACCAAGCAAAAAGTATTATTAAATATAAAGAGGGACACTTCATAAAATTTTAATCAATATTAAAGATCAGTCTAATTTTTTGTACATTTAGCATAAAAACTTTAAAACATATAAAGGAAAATTGAAAGAAGTATAAGAAGAAACAGACAATAATCACATACTAGGATATTTACACATCTGAGAAACTGATAGAACAAATTAGGATGGATAGACAAGATGCAAACAACATGATTAACAAACTGAATAACATGATTAACATACTTGACATAATAGATATATATATACAGAATAACACTGTCAACAATTGCAACATACCCATCTTAGTGAAGCACACGTTGAAACTTTACTAAAAGTTACCATATACTGAGCCATAAACTAAGACAAAGGCACTCTACCTCTGTTACTGTAGGTTAATTTCTTTCTCTCTCTCTCTTTCTCTCTCTCTCCCTTCTTTCTTTCTTTTGCACATTCCCCTTATTTGCTTGTCTTGGTCTTTGTATTTCATTTTGGAGGATTTCTGAAATGTATGGTGATTTTTGGCTATCTGTTATTATTTAGGAGAGCTTGTTTTAAACTGTAAGTATAGGAGGCAGGGCTTTAATTATTCAGTAGGGGACCCCTAATGTCACTGTCTGTGGTCTTTTCTCTGGGATGATTCAGTTTCACTGAGAAGAATACTAATCCCACTTTCTCATGTGTAAACTCAGGATAACAATAGATTCTAGCCCACAAAGCTATTGTAAGGATTAATGAGATAATCTATATCAAGTGCTTAAAATATTTCCTGGCACATTGAAGCATCCAAAATATATTAGCTATTATTATTTGAAGTTTTCAATTACTCTCATAATTTCAATATCATTGATTAGATATGTTGATGGTACCCAAATGTATATAACCAATCACTTTTTTAACATCTCCACATAGATGTATCTAGGCCAAACATAACATGTTCATTCTCTTCTATTTCAGTAAATAATCATTCAATAAACCATTACTGTCTTAGTCAGCTCAGGCTGCCATAACAAAATGCCAAAGAATTGGATGGCTTAACCAACAGAAATTTATTTTCCACAGTTCTGGAGGCTGGAAGTCTAAGATCAGGGTGCCAGTATGGTTGGGTTCTGGTGAGGGTCCTTCTCCTGGCTTGCAGATGGTCATGCTCTCACTGTTTCCTGATACGGTGGAGAGACACTGATCGAGTCCTTTTCAATACTTATAAGGACTCTCATCTCCTCTTGGGGCTCTAACCCTCATGACCTTATCTAAACCTAACTACCTCCCCAAAGCCCCACCTCCAAATACCATCACATTGGAAGTTAGGGCTTCAAGATATGAATTTAGAGGGATATTAAACATTGAATCCATGAAGGAAAATTGACAGAAGTACAGGAGGAAACAGACAATAATCACAATACTAGGACATTTACACATCTGAGTGACCAGTAGTACAGACAACAAATCAGTACGGATAGAGATGTGAACAACATGATTAACACACTTGACATCACCTTTGCAATTGCTAAAACCAAAATCCCAACTTGTCCTTGAATCTTCCCCTTTATTAGTCTATGGCCTTTCTCCCCAACCAAAATAGAAGCTATTAGACTACAAAGACATTTTTTGTCTNCGGATAGAGATGTGAACAACATGATTAACACACTTGACATCATCACCTTTGCAATTGCTAAAACCAAAATCCCAACTTGTCCTTGAATCTTTCCCTTTATTAGTCTATGGCCTTTCTCCCCAACCAAAATAGAAGCTATTAGACTACAAAGACATTTTTTGTCTTCTTTGGGGTTTGGGAAGTATGTCCCTGCAATGGCTGAACTAGCATGTACAATAAAATGAGGCATTAAAATAAAGAATAATTGCACTTTACAACCTTGTAGCTGTAAAACCATATTCTTTAAAGGTTGGATTTGTTTCTAACTGTTTGATTTTCCTCTTTTCCCATTTTTTCTCCCTCTCGCTTCAATCCACCACTAATTACTTTCAGATAGAGCTTCGCTCTCTTCTCCATTTGGATGTTGCTGTATCTTCTTCCCTCTCCCTCATAACATTTACTGGTGAGGACTCTCTACCTGGTTCCCAATTTTATCCCTTGACTGCCATGTCCTGGGCATCATAAAATACCCTTGGGTTCGTCGCAGCAGACTATTGAATTTGGAAATGTAGACTTTCTTTCAGATATTTTTGGCTCTTCCTTTCAGACTTCACTGTTAGGCCTTTGGGGCTTCATGTTGTTTATTCTTGGAGACTTCCTGGAGCGTCAAAAATGGCTTAAAATGATTAGTATGCTGTGCGTTGGCATATATGACATTCAATCGCCCTACGACCAAGCTGTATTTCAATGAGATTTGCGTAAAAGAATCAGAAACATATGGATTTCATCCTCCCTAACTACCTCTACTTTTTTAAAAGCAGGGTCTCAGCATTTGAGCTTCTCTGGATATAAAATGTTTGAAACTGAATGAGATATGGCAAATCAGAGTGAGAGAGGCTTTCTCATTCCTGATGGCAGCCTTGTCTCTTATATCATCCTAGTTAGTGATTATGCATTTGTTAATTTCTGCCCAGTTTCTTTCTCTCTTGCCTCTAGGTTTTCCTTCCTTACTCTGAGTCCTTATTAACCTCTTTCTCTTCCACCATCCTTCTGTCCTAGAAATAACTACCTGTTGGCCACTGCCCTGCCCTACCTAGGCTCACATCCTAGAGAGGTGTCAGAGGGTTAGAAACCAAGGAATTCTAACACATTGTGAAAGTATCATGATAGAGAAGCTTAAAAAGAACTTTGAGGGGAGAACAACTTTTGGGGGGATTTTGTATTTTCCTATCTTTTGTTTGCATTGCTTATCACTTTCTTCATAGAAGTGCTCTCCATTGTACTTTTTTTTTTCTTTTGTCTCTAGTTTCCATTTCTGGTCTTTTTTCTCCCACCTGAGTTTACTGCAGCCACACTGGCTCTTTCCAGTTCTCCATTGTAAAAATTCTTTATCTCCATCTGGTGCTGCATATGCATGAGGGGTTTGGTGCTTTCCTCGCCTAGACTCTTATCCATTGTCCTGAATGGAATCCTCACAGTTGGAGCCTTTTGCTGCTCTTAGGCTGCCTCAGTTTGGTGTAGGTCTCCAGAGAGCAGAGCTAGCTCTTGGTAGGGCATAAGCTCAGCGACTGCATTGAGATCTGCAATTGCACAGCACAGAATATGTGGCCATGAGTAGACAAGATGTAATTCTATCACAGTGTGGAAATAAAATGAAGTGTTGCCTTACATGAGCAAATAGATACCCATAACAGATACAGTCCANGGGACAATCAGCAGCTCTGATTAGTATTACTGCCCCTTTCCCCCAGTAATTGCATTAACTCAGCCCCCTTGCCACCCATCATAAAATACAAGTCAGGAAGCCTGTCTTTAAGTTTTTCTTTAAGTACCTCAACAAATTAGTGTCATTTCTCTTCACCTTTACCACATTTGAAGCATTCTACTAAAAGACAATGAAATACTATCAGTTATGAATATGTCCAGCAAGACACGAGATTTTTGAGGGCCAGGAATTTTACAGATACGAACATAAGTTTAGGTGATCATTAAGCTCTTCTCCATCTATCTACACATTTTCTGCATCAAGCTCTTTCTCATCCCATAATGAATCAGCTAAATATCTGTAGGTCAAGTGTTCTTATGGGAGAGCCAAAGAGGAGATGCTACTTCTGCAAATTGTCCGTTATGTGATTCATAAAATTAAAATTTAGGTAAAACTGAAGGAAATAAACTACATGGTACAGGAGACGGGCTAAAGTACATTGTATCTGATTTAATTTTTAGCATTTTACCTAGCAATCACTAATATACTGCTTAATTATTTGCCAAGCACTATTCTAAGCATCTTACAGATATTAATATGGGTAATTTTCATACAATGCTTCAGTAGGGGTATCATCCATGATTTACAGATGAGAAAATTGAGACACAGCAAGTTTAAGTGATCCGCACATGCTCACACATTTTAAGGGACAGAGCCAGGATTTAAACCTACGCATACCAGCACCAGAGTCCATGTTGTTTCCACTCTGCTATACTGCTCTACAATGGTACAGATTGCAGATATATATAGTAGTTGAAAGTTTAGAAATCGACTGTAATATTTAAATTCTAAAAGAAACCAGATATATGCTAGAAGCCATCTGCCTCACAAAGATCATCTGTAAAATGGGAATAGTACCTATCATATAGGAAATTATGATACTTAAATTAGTTAACATTTTTAGTTTAACATTTTTAGCAAAGAGCCTGGCATTTGATAATAGTATCCATTTTCTCAAGAAACAAAAGACACACTGAGTAAATGCATATATATATATATATANTTTCATTTTGGAGGATTTCTGAAATGTATGGTGATTTTTGGCTATCTGTTATTATTTAGGAGAGCTTGTTTTAAACTGTAAGTATAGGAGGCAGGGCTTTAATTATTCAGTAGGGGACCCCTAATGTCACTGTCTGTGGTCTTTTCTCTGGGATGATTCAGTTTCACTGAGAAGAATACTAATCCCACTTTCTCATGTGTAAACTCAGGATAACAATAGATTCTAGCCCACAAAGCTATTGTTAGGATTAATGAGATAATCTATATCAAGTGCTTAAAATATTTCCTGGCACATTGAAGCATCCAAAATATATTAGCTATTATTATTTGAAGTTTTCAATTACTCTCATAATTTCAATATCATTGATTAGATATGTTGATGGTACCCAAATGTATATAACCAATCACTTTTTTAACATCTCCACATAGATGTATCTAGGCCAAACATAACATGTTCATTCTCTTCTATTTCAGTAAATAATCATTCAATAAACCATTACTGTCTTAGTCAGCTCAGGCTGCCATAACAAAATGCCAAAGAATTGGATGGCTTAACCAACAGAAATTTATTTTCCACAGTTCTGGAGGCTGGAAGTCTAAGATCAGGGTGCCAGTATGGTTGGGTTCTGGTGAGGGTCCTTCTCCTGGCTTGCAGATGGTCATGCTCTCACTGTTTCCTGATACGGTGGAGAGACACTGATCGAGTCCTTTTCAATACTTATAAGGACTCTCATCTCCTCTTGGGGCTCTAACCCTCATGACCTTATCTAAACCTAACTACCTCCCCAAAGCCCCACCTCCAAATACCATCACATTGGAAGTTAGGGCTTCAAGATATGAATTTAGAGGGATATTAAACATTGAATCCATGAAGGAAAATTGACAGAAGTACAGGAGGAAACAGACAATAATCACAATACTAGGACATTTACACATCTGAGTGACCAGTAGTACAGACAACAAATCAGTATGGATAGAGATGTGAACAACATGATTAACACACTTGACATCACCTTTGCAATTGCTAAAACCAAAATCCCAACTTGTCCTTGAATCTTCCCCTTTATTAGTCTATGGCCTTTCTCCCCAACCAAAATAGAAGCTATTAGACTACAAAGACATTTTTTGTCTTCTTTGGGGTTTGGGAAGTATGTCCCTGCAATGGCTGAACTAGCATGTACAATAAAATGAGGCATTAAAATAAAGAATAATTGCACTTTACAACCTTGTAGCTGTAAAACCATATTCTTTAAAGGTTGGATTTGTTTCTAACTGTTTGATTTTCCTCTTTTCCCATTTTTTCTCCCTCTCGCTTCAATCCACCACTAATTACTTTCAGATAGAGCTTCGCTCTCTTCTCCATTTGGATGTTGCTGTATCTTCTTCCCTCTCCCTCATAACATTTACTGGTGAGGACTCTCTACCTGGTTCCCAATTTTATCCCTTGACTGCCATGTCCTGGGCATCATAAAATACCCTTGGGTTCGTCGCAGCAGACTATTGAATTTGGAAATGTAGACTTTCTTTCAGATATTTTTGGCTCTTCCTTTCAGACTTCACTGTTAGGCCTTTGGGGCTTCATGTTGTTTATTCTTGGAGACTTCCTGGAGCGTCAAAAATGGCTTAAAATGATTAGTATGCTGTGCGTTGGCATATATGACATTCAATCGCCCTACGACCAAGCTGTATTTCAATGAGATTTGCGTAAAAGAATCAGAAACATATGGATTTCATCCTCCCTAACTACCTCTACTTTTTTAAAAGCAGGGTCTCAGCATTTGAGCTTCTCTGGATATAAAATGTTTGAAACTGAATGAGATATGGCAAATCAGAGTGAGAGAGGCTTTCTCATTCCTGATGGCAGCCTTGTCTCTTATATCATCCTAGTTAGTGATTATGCATTTGTTAATTTCTGCCCAGTTTCTTTCTCTCTTGCCTCTAGGTTTTCCTTCCTTACTCTGAGTCCTTATTAACCTCTTTCTCTTCCACCATCCTTCTGTCCTAGAAATAACTACCTGTTGGCCACTGCCCTGCCCTACCTAGGCTCACATCCTAGAGAGGTGTCAGAGGGTTAGAAACCAAGGAATTCTAACACATTGTGAAAGTATCATGATAGAGAAGCTTAAAAAGAACTTTGAGGGGAGAACAACTTTTGGGGGGATTTTGTATTTTCCTATCTTTTGTTTGCATTGCTTATCACTTTCTTCATAGAAGTGCTCTCCATTGTACTTTTTTTTTTCTTTTGCCTCTAGTTTCCATTTCTGGTCTTTTTTCTCCCACCTGAGTTTACTGCAGCCACACTGGCTCTTTCCAGTTCTCCATTGTAAAAATTCTTTATCTCCATCTGGTGCTGCATATGCATGAGGGGTTTGGTGCTTTCCTCGCCTAGACTCTTATCCATTGTCCTGAATGGAATCCTCACAGTTGGAGCCTTTTGCTGCTCTTAGGCTGCCTCAGTTTGGTGTAGGTCTCCAGAGAGCAGAGCTAGCTCTTGGTAGGGCATAAGCTCAGCGACTGCATTGAGATCTGGAGAATATGTGGCCATGAGTAGACAAGATGTAATTCTATCACAGTGTGGAAATAAAATGAAGTGTTGCCTTACATGAGCAAATAGATACCCATAACAGATACAGTCCATGGGACAATCAGCAGCTCTGATTAGTATTACTGCCCCTTTCCCCCAGTAATTGCATTAAATCAGCCCCCTTGCCACCCATCATAAAATACAAGTCAGGAAACATGTCTTTAAGTTTTTCTTTAAGTACCTCAACAAATTAGTGTCATTTCTCTTCACCTTTACCACATTTGAAGCATTCTACTAAAAGACAATGAAATACTATCAGTTATGAATATGTCCAGCAAGACACGAGATTTTTGAGGGCCAGGAATTTTACAGATACGAACATAAGTTTAGGTGATCATTAAGCTCTTCTCCATCTATCTACACATTTTCTGCATCAAGCTCTTTCTCATCCCATAATGAATCAGCTAAATATCTGTAGGTCAAGTGTTCTTATGGGAGAGCCAAAGAGGAGATGCTACTTCTGCAAATTGTCCGTTATGTGATTCATAAAATTAAAATTTAGGTAAAACTGAAGGAAATAAACTACATGGTACAGGAGACGGGCTAAAGTACATTGTATCTGATTTAATTTTTAGCATTTTACCTAGCAATCACTAATATACTGCTTAATTATTTGCCAAGCACTATTCTAAGCATCTTACAGATATTAATATGGGTAATTTTCATACAATGCTTCAGTAGGGGTATCATCCATGATTTACAGATGAGAAAATTGAGACACAGCAAGTTTAAGTGATCCGCACATGCTCACACATTTTAAGGGACAGAGCCAGGATTTAAACCTACGCATACCAGCACCAGAGTCCATGTTGTTTCCACTCTGCTATACTGCTCTACAATGGTACAGATTGCAGATATATATAGTAGTTGAAAGTTTAGAAATCGACTGTAATATTTAAATTCTAAAAGAAACCAGATATATGCTAGAAGCCATCTGCCTCACAAAGATCATCTGTAAAATGGGAATAGTACCTATCATATAGGAAATTATGATACTTAAATTAGTTAACATTTTTAGTTTAACATTTTTAGCAAAGAGCCTGGCATTTGATAATAGTATCCATTTTCTCAAGAAACAAAAGACACACTGAGTAAATGCATATATATATATATATA